>NC_058081.1:519713049-519841118 GCF_014858855.1 Bufo gargarizans | reverse complement strand
GTCCCTGGCTTGGCGCAGAGAATGGGGCACAGTGGAGGCCATACTAACTGCAGGAAGGTGGTGATCCCCAAAGGCAATAGTGTCACTGGCCACACCACTGGTCGCAATGTTGGGACTACTTCCCATGGCGGTCATCCTCACTCCATAAGGCAGCCGACCCCCTGACCGGCCCAGAGTCATGGTGCTCTTTGGGGTATCTCCACCTACGTTTTCATGGTCGCTAAGATACATTGGGCTGGCTGTGGCATAGGCTGCATTAAGGGACTGAATATTCTCCATGGACAAAGTCTTGCCACTGCCACCACCAGGGATTCCTCCCGAGCTGCCACCGGTGCTGTTAGTGCGCCGATGACCTAGACGTGGCGAGCGTGGGAGTCGCGGAGAACGTCCGGGGCTTTGGCTGCTGGTCTCCACCTTCCCAACAGATCGTTGGCTTCCGTACATGGCTGCGGCTTGGCAGTAGCTTGTCGTCGGAGAAACACGTGGCTGAAGGCAAGACGGTCACTTTTGCAAATTTCTAAAAGGTTGCGTCCAGTCGGTGTAAGCTTATCAGTAGTTCGTGGACAGTGATAACTTTCCCATTTTTGAAAGATGCACCAATGTGTCAACCTGTGGATTAAAAAACAAAAACAAAATGAGCCACCTATACAGGGTGACAACCACTGACAGCAGTTATTACACCAGGGCAAGGCTTTCCAAAGACCATAAGTGGCAAAAATATTTTACCCAATTATATTTTCCTTTTTCTCTACTGCTCTGCCTGAGTGTCAGTTCTCATGTTCTATTCATGAACCAGAAAGCTCAGGATGAACAGAGTTCTGCGAGGCTGCAGTGAATGGACCTATAATCATGCTGCCCATGCTGCTGAGATTTATAACATTAGATCCAGTCAGATCCTAACTCTTTGCTGCAAGATGTCCCCCGGCAGCTGCGGCTTGCCCCTGTAGCTCCGAGCTCATCGAATACACAGGCGAAAGAGTCCCCCAAAAGCCAAAATCTCCCTAACGAAAACTGACAAAGCAGAGAATCCGACCGGGGGCAGAGACAGAAAATGGCTGAAGGATTAATGTGAAGGAGACGCGAATTACAATAAGTCATTCATGGGAAACAAAATTAAAGGGACATATAAAGAAGGTAAGGGTCTGCAGCAGCACAGAGTATTTTAGAGGAGTGTCCACTCATGTGGTGATGCGAGGACAGAGCCTCATGTGATAGAGGCATGAAGTGGGAAGGAGAATGAAAACCAGTGGCAGGTCGCTCACAGTTACATAGTGCAAGGAGCAGGGGACCCTGCAGCACAGAGTATTTTAGGAGAGGAGTGGGCCGATTTTGTGGTAGATCAAACACTAGGAGTGACGTAGAGAAGGAGAGGGATTCCCAGCAGCACAGAGTATTTCATGTGAATGATGAACGGTATTGGAAGGCACTGTCGCAATCATCGTAACGCTGAAGCCTCTTCAAACATCTGGCTGGCCGGGTGTTGGACCCCCATGATCAGATACTGATGACTTATCCTGAGGACAGGTCATCAGTATAAGGGCTCATGCACATGAACATATTTTTTGTCCGTATCCACATCGTATTTTTTGTGGGTCGGATGCAGACCAATTCACTTCAATGGGGGTGCAAAAGATGCGGACAGCACTCTGTGTGCTGTCAGCATCTCCGTATGTCCGTTCCGTCGCATCCGCAAAATACAGGAAGACCCACGGACGATAAAACGGTCACGGATCACGGACCTACGGACCCCGTTTTTGCGACCTTGAAAAAAAACGGTCGTGTGCATGAGGCCTATGTCAGGAGAAGAATGTGCTGATCTTTTGCCGATTTTCTGCTATTCCCAACTAAAGCAGACTTTGCTAATGCTCTGGACAGTCCACCCTCCAGATGTCATCTCCACTCCTGGTCCTGACCACTGCTGGGTGGACACTGGCTGTAGGACGTAATCGGCCTTTTGAGCACCAGACACCTGCGGTCAGCGATCTTGTAGGAAAAACAAAAAACAGATGTCTCCATGAACATCTTCAACTGTAACAATGTGAAAAATTCTATTCAACCTTTCCCGCTAAACATGGCGTCTCACCCAGCTTTCCCAGACTCCTGAGCAGTAAAACTGGCCAGTGATGCATCTTTCAGCTGCATACCTCACTATTAAGAATACCTCACCATTAAGGCCCCCGAGAAAGCAGTTACAATAGCGGGCTAATCTGGTTGTCACCCAGCTTTCCCAGAAACAGATAAAGGTCAGGGACAGAATTCTGAGAATCTTGACAACTTCTGTATTTCGGGTGAATTTAGGTTACAACTACACGTGGATGCTTGTAATAAAGTCCAGTGGTTGGCCTAAGCACCTAAGCACCAGTCTTCCTACATTTTTTTTTTTTTTTCAACATATGAACCAGAACGCTCAGGATGAACGGGGACAAACCACACCGGGAAGTGCGGCCATGCACAGGATTGTTGAGCTCAGAGGGGTCGGGTGTTTTCTGGGATAGTTCTATGACCATGATCAGCGGGGTAATGGCGTGTGCAGGGTGTCAGATGGCAGTGCCGCTAGACCCGCTCTCTGTCAAGCGAGCCTCTATCAATTCCAAGGAAACATTTTAAAGATGCTGCAGTTGCTATAGCAACGCCTGATGAGCATCCACCGTGCAGCATTAATTCATGTACACGTAGAAAGATAGAGACGGTCATCGGCTGCGATATTTTAGTGTCACCCAGTGGATCAATGCTCCAACAGTAAGAGCCACCATTCTATGGAGTCAGCCATCATGACAGTCACCAGCCTATACAGGACAGTGAATAACCTACAAAAACCTCACCATCCAATAAGAGAGCATCAAAAACCCATAGAAAGAAAAACACGTCTACACATACCAAAAAAGGCTATGGGACTCCAAATATACAAAAAATATAACCATCTTTATTAAATAATAAATATTAAAAATATAAATAATTATTCAAAAGAAAGAAAAATGGCAGGATGGAAAACGATACAGAATGATATCATGACAGCCACCAGCAAAATGCAGCAGTCACGACAACCGCCATCCCCTAGAACACAGCCATCACGAGAGTCGACATCATACAGACCGCAGCTGCCATGATAGCAGCCACCGTGAGAGCCTCCTTTCTATAGAACACAGCCACCGTAAGGTCCACTGTTCTATCAAATCAGCCATCATGAGAGTCCCTGCTACCCTTTAGAACACAGCCACCACGATAGCGCCCATTTTTTAGAACACAGCCGCCACCCTATACAGCGCAGCTGTCAAGAGAGATGCCATCCTACAGAAAACAGCCACCATAAAGGGAACCTGTCACCGGGATTTTGTGTATAGAGCTGAGGACATGGGTTGCTAGATGGCTGCTAGCACATCCGCAATACTCAGTCCCCATAGCTCTGTGTGCTTTTATTGTGTAAAAAAAACGATTTGATACATATGGAAATTAACCTGAGAGGAGTCCTGTATGTGAGATGAGTCAGGGACAGGACTCATCTCAGGTTACATAGAAACATAGAATGTGTCGGCAGATAAGAACTATTTGGCCCATCTAGTCTGCCCAATATACTGAATACTATGGATAGCCCCTGGCCCTATCTTATATGAAGGATGGCCTTAGGCCTATCCCATGCATGCTTAAACTCCTCCACTGTATTTGCAGCTACCACTTCTGCAGGAAGGCTATTCCATGCATCCACTACTCTCTCAGTAAAGTAATACTTCCTGATATTACTTTTAAACCTTTGCCCCTCTAATTCCAAACTATGTCCTCTTGTAGCAGTTTTTCCTTCTTTTAAATATTCTCTCCTCTTTTACCTTGTTGATTCCCTTTATGTATTTAAAAGTTTCCATCATATCCCCTCTGTCTCGTCTTTCTTCCAAGCTATACATGTTAAGGTCCTTTAATCTTTCCTGGTAAGTTTTATCCTGCAATCCATGGACCAGTTTAGTAGCTCTTCTGGAGATATCTCTTCTGGAGATATGGTCTCCAGTACTGAGCACAATACTCCAAATGAGGTCTCACTAATGCTCTGTACAGCGGCATGAGCACCTCCCTCTGTCTACTGGTAATGCCTCTCCCTGTACACCCAAGCATTCTGCTAGCATTTCCTGCTGCTCTATGACATTGTCTGCCTACCTTTAAGTCTTCTGAAATAATGACCCCTAAATCCCTTTCCTTAGATACTGAGGTTAGGACTGTATCACTGATTTTATATTCTGCTCTTGGGTTTGTATGCCCCAGGTGCATTATCTGTTATCAACATAAAATTTTAGTTGCCAGATTTTTGACCATTCCTCTAGTTTTCCTAAGTCCTTTTCCATTTGGCGCATCCCTCCAGGAACATCAACCCTGTTACAAATCTTTGTGTCATCAGCAAAAAGACACACCTTACCATTGAGGCCTTCTGCAAATTTGCTGATAAAGATATTAAACAATATGGGTCCCAGAACAGATCCCTGAGGTACCCCACTGGTAACAAGACCTTGGTCTGAATATACTCCATTGACTACAACCCTCTGTTCTCTGTCCCTCAGCCACTGCCCAATCCATTCAACAATATGGGAGTCCAAGCCCAAAAACTGCAAGTTATTGATAAGCCTTCTATGTGGGACAGTATCAAAAGCCTTATTAAAGTCTAGATAAGCGATGTCTACTGCACCTCCTCCATCTATTATTTTAGTCTCCCAATCAAAAAAAATCAATAAGATTAGTTTTATCATGATCTCCCTGAAGTAAACCCATGTTCCACAATCCTCTCCTGAAGTATGGTTTCCATTAATTTCCCCACTGTTGATGTCAGGCTTACTGGCCTATAGTTGCCCGATTCCTCCCTACTACCTTTCTTGTGAACGGGCACAACATTTGCTAATTTCCAATCTTATGGGGCGACTCCTGTTACCAGCGATTGGTTAAATAAATCTGTTAATGGTTTTGCTAGTTCACCGCTGAGCTCTTTTAATAGCTTTGGGTGTATCCAATCAGGCCCCTGTGACTTATTTGTATTAATTTTAGACAGCTGACTTAGAACCTCTTCCTCTGTAAAGACACATGCGTCAAAAGATTCATTCGTCTTCTTTCCTAACTGAGGTCCTTTTCCTTTATTTTCCTTTGTAAAAACTGAACAGGTTAATTTGCATATGTATTAAATCGTTTGTTTTACACAATAAAAGCACACAGAGCTATGGGGACTGGGTATTGCGGATGTGCTAGCGGCCATCTAGCAACCCATGTCCTCAGCTCTATACCCCAAATCCAGGTGACAGGTTCCCTTTAAACCTACAGTCAGCCATTATGACAGGTACTGCCTTACACAGCGCAACTGTCTTAGGCTACTTTCACACTTGCGCTTGATCGGATCTGTTCTGAACGGATCCGATCATATTAATGCAGACGGAGGCTCCGTTCAGTACGGATCCGTCTGCATTAATAACTTAGAAAAATTTCTAAGTGCGCAAGATGCCTGAGCGGATCCGTTCAGACTTTCAATGTAAAGTCAATGGGGGACGGATCCGCTTGAAGATTGAGCCATATGGTGTCATCCTCAAGCGGATCCGTTCCCATTGACTTACATTGTAAGTCTGAACGGATCCGCTCGCCTCCGCACGGCCAGGCGGACAGCTGAACGCTTCAAGCAGCGTTCAGCTGTCCGCCTGGCCGTGCGGAGGCGAGCGGAGCGGAGGCTGAACGCCGCCAGACTGATGCAGTCTGAGCGGATCCACTCCATTCAGACTGCATCAGGGCTGGACGGAGGCGTTCGGGTCCGCTCGTGAGCTCCTTCAAACGGAGCTCACGAGCGGACCGACGAACGCTAGTGTGAAAGGAGCCTTAAGAGTGCACTGCTATGAGAACCGCTATCCTATAGAACAGTCGCCATCCTTTAGTATGCTGCCACCATCCTAGACAACACAGCCACCACGATAGCCGCCATCCTATAGAACATAGCCGCACCAATACCTGCTATCCTACAGAACACAGCCGCCATGATAGCCGCCATTTTATAGAACACAGCCGCCACCCTATAGAATACAGCCACCACGATAGCCGCCATCCTATAAGAACACAGTTGCCACGATAACCGCCATCCTATAAAACACAGCCGCCGTGATAGCCACCATCCTATAGAACACAGCCAGCATCCTATATAACACAGCCGCCATAACAGCCACCTTTCTATAGAACGCAGCTGCTATGATAGATGTCCTGCAGAACACTGGATGGCACATCCACATGCCATGCATTGATCTATTACTTCTCAGCATAAAGTATCAACATATCCATTAGGCAATTAATTTAAGTTTTGATCAAAATACATAGACCCACTCACCATATCAAGGTGGCCTCTTTCGAGCGACCACAGTAACACAGCACCTGCAGGCACTACTACATGTGACTAGTTGCTGAGGTGGTGCTGTACTTGTGGGTTGGTGGGGTCCAGTGTTGTGGGGGCTTAGCCCGATAGCAGCGGTGTTGTTGGGCTGCTTGGTCTCACCACTTACCGGTGCTGTGTTGTGGTGATCACAATGTGGCGCTGCGCCAAATTAAAGCAGGGAACTACTTGAAAGAGGCCAGCTTAATGTGGCGAGTAGCCCTATGCATTTTGATCAAAGCGTATATTAAGTGCCACATTGACAGGTTTATAAACTATGCTGAGAAGCAACAGATCAATGCATGGCATGTGGATGTGCTATCCATGGCTACAGATAGAACGCTACCGCCACCCAGTAACTCTCTCTGTTCAGCAAGTGAAAGGCCCACAATTCCCTGTTAGTCTGTATAGCATGCTGCGACTTGTAGTTCCACAATACCTGGAAGGTCATACAACACAAGGCTCAGCTCATGCCCATCAAGTAACACCAATAATTGACCTTTTCTGGGAACCAGCAATTCTACCGCCACATCCTTCAGTATAAAATATTTCCAGAATGTCCCCTCCACCAGTATAAACCAGTGCTGGGTACAGCTTGCCATATTACCACACCTACCATCCACTGCCAGAATGAGAGCATAATGAGAGTGCAAGAACAACTCAAAACATGTCAATGTATAATAAACTGGAGGAAAACCAGAAAAATCTGGAAACAACTGTAGCAACCCCTCAGCTGTAAGAAATATTCAGTTAATCGGTTTACAGTCTTCGAATACCAACAAGAATGTTTCTATACATGGGTTGTCACCACAGACATGGGGTTGTCAGTGGATTTTGTACATCCTCCCTTTGCTGAGAACAACTAGTACAAGAAGCTGGTCCATATTATACACGAAAGAGCCGCACTCACTATTCTGCTGGTTGCTGGAAACAGTCAGCAAGTCAAACACCTCCTTCACAGCTTATCCTACAATGTCAAAAGTTTTTAACCACATTAAAATACTGTATATCACTTTCCAGATTGCAAATCACCAGAACAAGATATGAGCACAGATACTGAACAAGCAAGGAATTCTGGGAGATTTTAGCTTGGAAGCTGCAAAATAGGAAGTAAGAAGAAAAGTGAATTTGGCTCCTGGAGTATCAAGATCAAAGCATCTCCTGGCCACAGGTTAGATGGCATGAGGCCTTGATGGGGTTCCACCAGTGGACATTCAACCACAGGAGTACAATAGAGAGGACATGCGCATGTTCTACCAGCCGCTACATTCATACTGGTGCAGGGGACCACCACGCTCTTCACTGGTGGGAGCCCCACTGAGCGGATACTTATACCCTATATCCTGTGGACAGGAGATAGCTGATATTCTGTCACAATCCTTATATAATCCTTAATCCATGAAGAAACACGCTGGGAGTTATTTATCTGGGCTTTCAACTTTGTACTTTATTTTTTATCTGCAAGAGCTGGATTCAATATTCTTCTTGCTCAGGTCCTCCACATATGGTCAAAGTGGGATCAATGGTCCGTAGGTCGCTAACATTCACGAACTAGTGAGCTGGTTTTTCTACCCACAATAAATTGTGCAGCTCTTGAGTACAATACAAGATGTAACTCAGGATCAGTACAGGATAAGTAATGTAATGTATGTACACAGTGACTCCACCAGCAGAATAGTGAGTGCAGCTCTGGAGTATAATACAGGATGTAATTCAGGATGAGTAATGCATGTACACAGTGATTCCTCCAGCAGAATAGTGAGTGCAGCTCTGGAGTATAATATAGGATGTAATTCAGGAATAGTACAGGATAAAGTAATCTAATGCATGTCCACAGTGACTTCTCTGCTTATATAGATTCTTTCTATACAGTATGTGACCAGAGACTAATAAACAAAGCAGTCACCTCTAAAATATTCCAACCCCTCATATAACCAGTGCTGGACAACTCCCCGTTCATTATTTAAAGATAAATTCCTCCGATCTGTAAGACGAGACATTTAAAAATAACCAGTCTGCAGTATAAAAACTGAAAGCGAGGACACAGACACCAGGAAATTCTCAGACACACCAGACTGGGAAATGACATCACAAAGGGGTCTGGGCACTGTGAAGGCACTGGATTAAAGGGCAGCACCATTCAACACTCAAGACAAGAGCGACCACAGGTTTCATATTCTCAGGACCCTGACTCTCTGTCACCACCTGCTGGACGGACTGTGTATGGACTGCATAAAAGCAAGAATAGACATACTTTCCTCCACAGGCAGCCTAGATGTGACAACTAGGCCAATAAGTGGTTGTGATGGCCTGATAGGAGAGATTCAGGGCGTGGGCAAGGTTATTGGTCATATATTGTCATCTTAAAAAGTGGCGGGGCTGTGACATCTCAAGAGTTTCTTGTCACAGTTATTACAGGATGTGTGTGCCTTATATATGACACCGTCACAAAGCAGCAAACGAATCAGGAATGTTTGCTGCTGTCTTAAGGGAGTCTCCATTTTATCAGAAAAGGGGATTTCTATCACCTGTTTTTTTTTTTAAAGTGCCCAAGTAAACCCAATCCATAAAAACTGACGTACAGGATCATTTTTTTTTGTCAGGATCTCGTTTTTTTTAAAGTTTTTTTCTGTCCTTCTAACAGGTCAGAAAAACTGAAAAATAACGGTGATGTGAACTCTTCCTTATTCATTTCTGTACAATTGGGTGACAACCAAGACTGGCACCATTATTGCCCCCTCAGAGGTTGTTGCTCAGTCCCGAATGGCCAAACTACATAATAATGAGTGATGTGAATGGCGGCCTAACAAGGGTGGCTGGGTGACTACCACAGTAATGAAAAAGAGGGTGACACAAGGAGGCAAAGAGCAGGCTGATGACGGCTGTAAAAATAAAAAGACGCAGTGTCTCTTTAAGACGCAACCAGCAACCTGGAGATCACACCGCTGTCATGTGGGAAGTTTCACAGGATCCATTCATCTTTGGCTACAAGGCCGACTTGTTATGTAACTTCGGCGCTGAAGGTGTTAAATTCTATTTTAAAACCCCTGTGTCATGGGAATTCAGAGCCAGCGGGAAATCTAAGCCAGAGGCTTCATGACATATTTCAGGGCAGAGGAGACAGAGATTCCATTAAAAAGAGCCTAGCCTCCGCTCGTCGGCCTCATTGCCGGGTATGTGGAGGCTGCATCGTGCTCGGCAGAGGCATAGTGGTGAGGAAATGCGTCAGGTCGTGTCAGAGGGCGTATTACACTATACATGAATTATAGTACATTATTATTACCTCATACACTGCGCCAACGTATACCTCTATGTATGGTGCCGAAACCCACAAATAATCCCTTATGTTAGAAATTACACGACCATTGTTTGGGTCCACATCCAATATGCATTTTTTACGGATGGCGTCCAGACCAATTCATTTCTATTGGCTCGCAAAAATTGCGGACAGCACACGGAGGTCATCCATCCGTGCAGCCGCTCCACCAATGATCAAGACAAGAAAAGGCTTTTTTACAGCGGGTCCTGCAAAATTTTGTGGAGAAGGACGGACCACAGCCGTATTTTGTGGGCCGCAAAACGGATACGGTTGTGTGTAGGAGTGAAAGCAGGGTGACAACTTTCACATTAGCGTTTTTTGCAGATCCATCATGGACCTGCAAAAACACTTCCGTTACAATAATACAACCACATGCATCTGTCATGAACGGATCGGGTTGCATTATGTCTTGTATGCCATTACGGATCAGTCATGAACACTATTTAAAGTCAATGGCGGTCGGATCCGTTTTCTATTGTGTCAGAGAAAACAGATCCGTCCCCATTGACTTACATTGTGTGTTTGGCTCTGCTTCGTCAGGCGGACACAAAACGCTGCAGGCAGTGTTTTGGTGTCCGCCTCCAGAGCAGAATGGAGACTGATCGGAGGAAAACTGATCTGTTTTGGACCGCTTCTGAGAGCCCATGACGGATCTCACAAACGGAAAGACAAAACGCTAGTGTGAAAGTAGCCTAAGGCCCCTTTCACACGGGCGAGTATTCCGCGCAGGTGCAATGCGTGAGGTGAACGCATTGCACCCGCACTGAATCCTGACCCATTCATTTGAATGTGGCTGTGTACATGAGCGATATTTTTCCCGCATCACTTGTGCGTTGCGTGAAAAATCGCAGCATGTTCTATATTCTGCGTTTTTATCCATAGAAATGAATGGGGCTGCATAAAAATTGCATCACATCCGCAAGCGCGATTTTCACGCATGGTTGCTAGGAGATGATGTTACTAAACAGTGATGAGCAACCCCAGACCCCATTAAAGTAAATTCCCTGTATTATTTTCCCTCCTAACATGGTTATAAGGGAAAATAATAGCATTCTTTAATACAGAATGCAAAGTCAAATGTCAATTGAGGGTAAAAAAATAATATAAACATTGCTCACCTCCTCCACTTGATCACGCAGCCGGGATCCTCTTTGTTCGTCTTGAAGGACCTGCAAAAGGACCTTCGTTGATGTCATGACGTCAGCGCAGGTACTGCTGAATGAAGATAGAAGGACCACGTGGTGAGCGCGATGACGTCAGCGAAGGTCCTTTTGCAGGTCCTTCAAGAAGAACAAAGAAGAGGATCCCGGCTGCGTGATCAAGTGGATGAGGTGAGCAATGTTTTTATAATTTTTTTACCCTCATTTGACTTTGCATTCTGTATTAAACCATGTTAGAAGGGAAAAACTTAAAATCTACAGAACAACTAACCCAAACTTCAGTGAAGAAGTCTGGGTTCGGGTCTGGGTACCACATTCAGTTTTTTTATCACACGCGTGCAAAACACATTGCACTCGCGTGGAAAAAAAACTGAACAACGGAACGCAATCGCAATCAAAACAGAGTGAAATTGCGTTCCTACTTGCGCGGGTTTCCCGCAATGCACCCTGAACACATCCGGCCCTCACCCGCGACGCCAGTGTGAAGGGCGCCTAAGGCCCCTTTCACACAAGCGAGTTTTCCGCGAAGGTGCATAGCACCTGCACTGAATCCTGACCCATTCATTTCTATGGGTCTGTGTACATGAGCGGCTTTTTTTTTTCACACATGAGTTCTGCGTTGCGTGAAAAATGCAGCATGTTCTATATTCTGCGTTTTTCATGCAGCCCTGGCCCCATAGAAGTGAATGGTGCTTCAGTGAAAAACGCATTGCATCCGGAAGCAAGTGCGGCAGCAATGCGTTTTTCACTGATAATTGTTAGATGTTGTTTGTAAACCTTCAGTTTTTATCACGCGCGTCAAAATGCATAGCACCTGTGCGGAAAAAACTGAACAACCGAAAACAATCGCAGACAAAACTGACTAAGGCTACTTTCACACTGGCGTTTTGGCTTTCAGTTTGTGAGATCCGTTCAGGGCTCTCACAAGCGGTCCAAAACGGATCAGTTTTGCCCTAATGCGTTCTGAATGGAAAAGGATCCGCTCAGAATGCATCAGTTTGCCTCCGTTCAGTCTCCAATCTGCTTTGGAGGCGGACAGCAAAACGCTGCAAGTCCTGACACACAATGTAAGTCAATGGGGACGGATCCGTTTTCACTGACACAATCTGGCACAATAGAAAATGGATCCGTCCCCCATTGACTTTCAATGGTGTTCAAGACGGATGGCTGTGTTACAGATAATACAAACAAATCCGTTCAAAATGGATACATGCGGCTGTATTATCTGAACGGATCCGTCTGTGCAGATCCAAACGCATCCGGACCTAATCAGTCACGCTCGTGTGAAAGGGGCCTAATATGGCCAAGAATAAAGCTCCCACACTTCTTTCCCAGACCCCTGAATGGTAAAATCTGCCATACAACCCAAACTACTATGTATTAATGGGCCCTTCAGGAGTCTCGTGGAGCTGGGTAATCAGAAGGTCTTTACCCAGCTTTTCAAGGCACCGTATAGACGTACAGAACGCCTTTACTAGACGCACAGACATGCCAGATACGTCGAAGACGAAGTAACGCCCTTTGTCTCCAGCTCTCATGGTCATATGCCCTAATGGGGCATTAACTAATACATAGATATACTTATCTATGGGAAAGATGGTAGACAACCAAGATGGCCGCCATCACTTCAGACCATACTTGTTATGTACTTGAATAGGGCAGGAGTGTATTAGCAGATTTGTCTGGCAGGGTCCTAGGAAAGCTGAGTAATGACACATATGGGAATTAGAGACTCGCAGGATGCCTCTAGGTGTGCGCTTCAAAGCAATTCTAGCTGGGATTTCTACAATTCCAGATGCTCTGCCTCCCCACACCCCCTATTTTATTCACACAACATGGAAGCTCAATGGCCAAAGTTGCGCAATTTTTACAGCAGGGAAGAACGTCTGTCGTGCAAGCGATACAGGTTATGGGGGCATTTCTGGCACATAAGAGGGCCTAGTATAACAGTTTCCCCAGCTCTGTGAGCATATCCTGCAGTGTAAAGAATGGAGGATTCTTACTGTGGTCGTCCGTCATGGTTACATTTCAGATCACATATACATCTTGCATCCTTGCAGGGCGGATTTTCTACAGCACAATTTCTGCCGCAGATTCTGATGCCATTTCACAGCAAAACTCGCAAGGAAAAAAGTGTTACATGCAGATTTCTTGAGGCTTTGGCTGCGTATGTGGCCATGGAAAACTCCATGAAAGCCTCCATGCTTTAGGGCTCATGCACACGGCCATTGCCATTCACTTGAATGGGTCCGCAATCCGGGAGGTGCAGTGTGGAACAGAGGCACGGATCGGAAGCACTTTTCTGTCCGTGCCTCTGCACCGCAAAAAGGTTTTCTGCGGTGCGGACTGTCGGATGCGGATCCGCAGACCCCATTCAAGTGAAGGCAGCAACCAAAGTGCAGGAAACCCTAAAAAGGGTGTAGCGCCCCTTTAAAGGCATCCTCATTTATAGTGGCTGTAACAAGCTATTTAAAGTGACAGATGCACATAAAACAGCAGCGTTTACTGGTACAGCGGAGCCCTCCCCACAGTCACAACAAAAGGTGACGCTAATAAAACCGACAAATGACCAGTGGGGTGGAGGAGACGACCTGCCAGAGAACCGGGCCCTCAGGAGAACACCGGATCAGCAACTGCAGACATTACTTTGGCCTCTTGCACACTAACGATACGGATTAGGTCCGGATGCGTTCCGGAAAACTCGCACCATCAGTCAGTTTAGTCTGCGATTGTGTTCAGTTTTTTCCGCGAGGGTGCAATGCGCATTGATGCGTTTTTTTACGCGCGTGATAAAAATCTGAAGGTTTACAAACAACATCTCTTAGCAACCATCCGTGAAAAAAGCATTGCATCCGCTTCCGGATGCGATGCATTTTTCACGCAGCCCGGGCCTGATAGAAGTGAATGGGGCTGCGCGAAAAACAAATTGCATCTGGAAGCAAGTGCGGGTGCGATGCGTTTTTCACAGATGGTTGCTAAGAGATGTTGTTTGTAAACCTTCAGTTTATAGAACATGCTAAATATAGAACATGCTGCGATTTTCACGCAACGCACAAGTGATGCGTTAAAAACAACGCTCATGTACACAGACCCATTGAAATGAATGGGTCGGGATTCAGTGTGGGCGCAATGCGTTTGCATCAGGCATTGCGCCCGCGTGGAAAACTTTCTCGTGTGAAAGGGGCCTTACAGCACTTGTGAGAACTGTCTCTCTCCTACTACTCTGTGTCAGTCTTCACTATAGTTCTAGCATTCTATTCATGAACAAAAAGGCAAATAGAATAAAATCTTCTTAAACTTCCATTTTGACCATCCCTGCTTAGGAGGTGTGAACTGAACCTTATGTATATCTTTCTATCATTGGCAGTGTCCATCATGTCCTGCAATCACAGATGACTGGCGGACGCTCCAAACACAATCACTTGAAATCAGATTCCAGAGTTATGGAAAGGATAAATCTCATCAAGGGAAAAAAAGCAAAATAAAAAAATAAAAATATCTTTTCTGTGTTTTATCATCAGATTAAATAAAACCGAGGCTTAAATAAAAGTCCCCTTCCCCCTCATATATCACAGGAATGGCCACTTGACCTCTCACAATTCCACGTTCTGCACCACTCCTCTAAGTTACATTTCTGTTCATCTAGACTAGAGCTTTCTGGTTCATAAAAGAATTCAGGACTACAGTAAACACTGACACGAGAGGGACAAACTCTTGGCAATAACCCAAACTTATCTATTTTTCCATGCATTCCAAGTGCCACTGCAATCCCCCTCCATCTATGTTCATCCTGGGATGACTTGTTCATGATTAGAATGCGAGTGCTACACTGAAGACTGGCATAGTAAAGGGGTGGGCCAAGCCACAATTTGTATATTAGTCCTCCTTCCACATACAGCAGCATAACTAAAGCTCAGAGGAACCTATAGTTCATCCTGGTCATTCTAGTTCACTGAATACAACATCAGCGCTGCAGTCATGACTGACACACCCACATGATATAATGTGTGCCTTTAAGGTCTAACCCTTGTTGTTGCATGTTCACATGCTGATTTTTGAAAACAGACAGAAAATATCAGCGCAGAATCCACACATTTTTTAGCAATTTTTTACATGTTTTGGTGTGCTTTTTAGGATGCATTCACACGACCGTATAAATGGATCCACATCCGTTCCGCAATTTTGCGGAACGGATGAGGACCCATTCATTTCATTTCAACCGTGTGCTGTCTGCATCGTTTGTTCCATTCCGCGGCCCCGCAAAAAATATGGAGCATGTCCTATTCTTGTCCGCAGTTGCGGACAAGAATAGGCATTCTCTATATAGCGCCGGCCATGTGCGGTCCACAAAATGCGGAACGCACAACACTTACGGTCATGTGAATGCACCCTTAGGTAATTTCACCCTTAGGTGAATGCACCCTTAGCTAGCTGCATTTTCAGCTTGAGGTTTTTGGCGCAAATCTGTGCTAAAAAAAAAATGCGGAAGAGATAAAAAAAAATGCGGAAGAAAAAAACTCTAAAAACCGCATGGACTTACATGGAGCTGTTTCTATAGCTTCCCATTCATTTCAATGGGAGATTCAGTGTTGATTCTGTTTTCCAAGTGCCGCTACCCACTGAAATGAATAGAAGGCTGTTTTGAGGTGTTTTTGAAGCCTGATTTTGAGGCAGCAATGCTCCAAAATCAGTGCCAAAAAACTCAGCGTGTACAGGCTGCCATGACCCAGCATCAGTTACAGTCTAGCTCGAATATGGCTAAAAGCACAAAGGGTTAACAGGCTTGGGTAGCGTTGGATTTGGCCACTGCTCGCACTGTGTGGGCCCAGCTCTCATACAATGCGTCATCTCACAGTATGTCCTAGATGAATCGTGCCAGGGAGGCGGCACAAGCAGGGGGCACAGCGTACACCCCACGTTCTGCTGACCTACAGCTCACAGCAAGAAGTACTCCTACTGCTCCTCCTGGCAGATATCAAGCGATTAGTCAGACAAGCGCAAAGAAACAATACGTGCTACCTATCGTCACACTATACTCATTACTGCAGCTGAAATGCAGTATGTATAATGAAGATAGCTTGCAGGTGTACTGTCCCTTTAAAGCATACTTGAGTTTCCCAAAAAGTTTGCATAATGGCAGTGCTTTTTTGTACAATCATAACTGTGTATTAAGAGTTATGTTTGGGTTTCCCTGATGTTTTTTTCAGCCCTATTATTCCCTGTTTCAGCTCCACAGCTAGATGCATGTCACTCAGAAGCAGGGGGCGTCTCCCTTCCGCCAGCACTGTACTGCTGTGACATCCCTTCCCTTACTTCCCACTACGTTTGTTTTCAGCTCCGGAGCTCACAGGGGGAAATCGCACACTTACAGACACACAGGAGGCTCCAGTGATGTTCAGAAGCTTTGTAGAAACAGTTCTATCAGGCTCAGGAGCTTAGCTAGCTCTGACACGCCCCCACTTTCTCTCAGCCTTCTTCTGAGTCTCTGTTAAAAGGGAGGGATCTTGTCTGACAACAGGCAGTGGACAGCAAGTTAGGTGGAAGTGAGATCCCTAGTGGCCATGACTTTACAGCTTTTTTCAGGTGGATGAAGCAGAGTTTTTTAGGGGTCTTTGGTTCTTCAAGTGTATAATACATACTTAGCCACTTAAGAAAATACTTCAAAAAGATAATGGGAGCGGTGCAATGTTCCGCCTTCTAAAAACAGGTCACACCCTCACAAAAGTACCCATAAACCTAATTCCCTTAAGGGTATGGCTACACTGGTCATGTGACAGCTGTCGCATCCGGGATCGCAGGGGCATCGCAGTGTTATTGTATCCTAAATCAAGACCAGTGCAAGCTAAGCAAACATATAACAGTGCCATCCAAAGTGCCTGTAATATAATGCCAGCCAGATTGCCAATGACAGAACCCTCTACACCCTGAGGGAGCCACAGTGCTGAAAATGCCAGTGGCAGTCACAGGACACCCCACCATACCAGTGGCAGCAAACTCCCCCACACTAGCGCCAGCCACAGCGCCCCACCACAGTAGCGCCAGCCACAGCGCCCCACCACAGTAGCGCCAGCCACAGCATCCCCTGTTCTTCACAGAAGCCGAAATAAGAATAAAAACAGAAAAGATCTGTTGGCTGCAGTCACCCTGCTTGCTGATGGTTTCCATACAGTAATAGATTGTTTATTAATATACTTGGAACACTGATTATAAATGCTGAAGGGTCACTGAAAGCCGTGGTAACAACACCCACCTGAGAGAATGGCGCTTTCCTACACGGTGTTGTTGCAGAACGTGGGCGTTGCCATGTATTTACTGTTGGGTAGAGAGGCTGCCCAGAGATCCCATGATCCTCCTGATACCCGAGGTTATAAAACTCACAGATTTTGGCATTCAGCGAGATCTTACAGCAGAGAACAAGTTCAGATCTGAGCTGCCAAATACGGAAAAACTCTGCAAAAAGCGGCCTTCAAAGTGGACAGCGCCGACATCTGAAGAGGTTCCAAGTCACCTTCCTGTAGGCCCCGCAGATGCAGCAGTGTTGCAGCTTGTAATCTGCTATCATCCCTTTTCTGTATCCTCCAGCAAATTCATTCACTGCTCATCCTGATCCTCCTGATTCATGACCAGGGCGTTGGTACTTGAACAGTGTCAAAAGATGAGCAGTGCCTATGTGATGCTGATCTTGAACTGTGTAAAATCAATGACTGACAACCAGAACCAGCACCAATGATTCTTCATTTCGACCCAATTGTCTGCCCCATGAGACAATGGGGCTGATGCAAATCATCACAATTCAATGCCAGCTAGCTGTCACAATGTAAGGGTACTTTCACACTTGCGGCAGAGTGATCCGGCAAGCAGTTCCGTAGCCGTTACTGCCTGCCGGATCCATCAAAACGTATGCCAACTGATGGCATTTGTAAGACTGATCAGGATCCTGATCAGTCTTAAAAATGCATTGGCATGCCGGATCCGTCTTTCCGGTATAATCCGGAAAAACGGATCCGACATTTATTTATTTTCACGGTCTACGCATAAGGACGGATCCAGCATTCCGGTATTTTGAATGCCGGATCCGGAACTAATACATTCCTATGGAAGAAAATGCTGGATCCGGCGTTCGGGTAAGTGTTCCGTTTTTTGGGCCGGAGATAAAACTGTAGCATGCTGCGGTTTTATCTCTGTCCTGATTAGTCAAAAAGGCTGAACTGAAGACATCCTGAACGGATTGCTCTCCATTCAGAATGCATTAGGAAATGCCTGATCAGTTCTTTTCCGGTATAGAGCCCCTAGGACGGAACTCTATGCCGGAAAAGGAAAATGCTAATGTGAAAGTAGCCTAAGGGGAGGGGAGGTACATAGAATGACAACAGAAGGAGAATGACCAGGAACTAGGCCTCATGGCTACGGAAAGGAAAAGGTCACCACCTATGAAACCCTAAACCTAGCCCTGACTCCTGTCAGTATGAATAGACCCTGAAGGTGGGAATATTCATACACCGAAAACCTAGGCCCTAGTAACCCTGAAAAGCCCTAGTATTAGTGACCGAGTCGGAGACTATTGGTTCCTTCCCAGATGAACGAACCAGCGTCTCCCTAAGGCCTAGTAAACAACGAGCAAATAGGAGCAACAAAATACCAAGAGATGTACACTTATCTTCAATAGAAAATGGATGAGCAGGAACTCAGATGAAGACCACACACCAGCTCTTCCAACTCCAGGCAGATAATATCAACCGCATGGTGTGAACTGTGAAGTGTGAGTCCAGACTAAACAGAGGAGCAGTAATGACCACAAGCTACACCTGACACAAGGGGTGTGGTCATTACCAACCACAACACTGAAAGAGGTGAAAGCCAGTCTCTCAGATCTTCTAACCTCTGCCACAGGAGGGAGCATGATACTAGCTTCTTGGTTAGCAACATTTGGGGTTGGGCATTCAGCGGGCAGGATGGTGTCACTCTTTACCGGCTTCAGATGTATAAATACCATATCTACTTCTAGGAAAGCTGGGTAATATGGCCAACAGCCATTACATGGGGGTTGTTGTGTTGGGGGGGGGGTTGAGTAGCCCGGAAACGGATGGTAAAAACTGATCATATGTTAGTGATCTCGCTGTGAGAAAGTTGGGTGATCATCTGTATGTCGACATTGCAGCACCCACAGGATGTGGTACCCAGCTTTCCCAGACTGCTGAATGGAAAATATGACTAATAAGGGTCAAATGGCAGATTTATAATTCTGGGGAAGGGGCAATTCCTGGAAACCGGGAATGGCTGCCATACTGGTCACCCAGAACAGAGAAACTGGTTGCCCCTATGATTAATAAAATCAGGTTCTGGGGCACTACGTGGTCCAAAGGTCTCTAACAGTGGGCAACTGGTGACCTGCCGGGAGACGCGAGCCAAATATCCATCAGTAGAAATGAATGGGTTAAACACAGTTTACCGTCCCACGGCAGAACATAGTGACATTAAGTAAAGGTCAGGCTGCGGAGAAATGGCACCATCAGAAATGCACCCCATGCGTGACAACGCAGCGGGCGGATGAGACATTACTACAACAAAGGGTGCCAATTCAAATGGGCAGATCTCAGAGTGCAATTCTCTGATATCAAATAGAGCAATGATGACATGGAGCATGGCACTGGGGGTGAGGCATCTGCCCATGTATACCCATACTGGGCCATAGAAAGACGGGATGTAAAATACTCAATCCACCGGTAATGCCCAGGATAACCCACCCTCAAGCTTTGCAATGAACACTTTAATCTACCCTTGAGCTGGCACTGCCCAAGATACACAAGTACATTATCCCATCTACATTACTAAAATGACAGATGCCACTTGGTTAAAGGAACTTACAGATTAAAATCTACCCAACCAGGACAGACTGGCAGCCAAGGACCACACCCAGTTCAAAGATACCCGCCAGAGAACACCATGGGTTAACAATGCCAGTACATGCAGGTCATTCACTGCACCATGTAATAAATGAAACATGGACATGATACATGAAGACATATGCTAGCACTGGCATGCTTAACGACAGAGTCCAACCCAGTTCAGACACAGTAGATGAAGAAGACTAATGGGCATGGTAAGATTAGTGCCAGAATTAACTGTGCCACAGCCTGACAGTGCACAGTGATGGCAAACCTAGCATTATCCAGAGCCGGGCAGAGTACACTGCATAACAAACCCACAGTGCCACATATGGTGAGCTGGCAAAGTCAACATATACCATCCCTTGTCTTTGACCATACCCTCTTTCACACAATCCAAAGGATGGCTATGCCCACACATGGAGCCTGGCACTGCGCATGATCACACACCCTGGAATTTGGTGGCACTAACAAAAACCCACCCTAGAGGGTGGCACAAACACCCAGAACACAGGAAGAAAGTGTTCACAGTTCCCAAGCCTAGCAGTTTTAATGATCACCCAGTGGAGAGAATGGCAGTGCCCAAAATCTGACCAGTGCAACAATGTAACTAATATACCACAGTGCCCATATTCTCTATACCCTAGGAGCTAACAGTGACTAATACCGCCCCCTCCATTAGTATTCAGATTCACCCACCCTTGAGCATGGCTGTGTCCAAAATATTGAAGCCAGCATTACCCTTTACATTCTGGTAATACTGTTCCCAAAATACAGACACCCTGTAACCTGACAGTGCAGAGTCTCAATGTCCAGGATCGCCCGCTCAAGGGTCTCAATGCCCAGGATCGCCTTCTCAAGCGCTTTGGTGCACAAGATGGCCCCCCATAGGCGCCTTGCGCCCGCCAAAGCACCTCAGTGCCCAGGATCGACCGCCAAAGCGCCTAGGTTACCAGGATCGCCCTCCAAAGCGCCTCAGTGCCCAGGATCGCCCTCCAAAGCAACTAGGTGACCAGGATCGCCCTCCAAAGCGCCTCGGTGACCAGGATCACCCTCCAAAGCGCCTCGGTGACCAGGATCACCCTCCAAAAGTAACTAGGTGACCAGGATCGCCCACCCAAGCAACTAGGTGACCAGGATCGCCCACCCAAGCAACTAGGTGACCAGGATCGCCCACCCAAGCAACTAGGTGACCAGGATCGCCCACCCAAGCAACTAGGTGACCAGGATCGCCCACCCAAGCAACTAGGTGACCAGGATTACCTACCCGAAGCACTCAGTGCCCAGCATGACCTACCCCAGAGGCTGTCAATGTTCGGGACCACCCGAGCATGGCACTGCCCAGGATATACCAAAGAAACACTCTGGATCCTGGGAGTATCCCTGTATCCCCAGGAAATGGTTAGCGCTGAGTCCACCATAATATCCCGCAGGCACTAAGGGACCAATCCCAACTCCGCCCTGGCCTCTCCATCCCCGATCATTCATTAGCCGGCTGCAAAGAAAGACTACTGATTCCCCCCGCCGCCTTGTACCGGGGACAAACCGCCTTCACACTGCACGATTCCCTGCTAACTACTTATTCCATTCTCAGGGCCGGGCTCAGCCCCGTTATCATCTCACCTCTCTCCGCTGTCCCCGCTCTCCTCACTCCGGTCCAGGGCGGAGAGCGGATCGGGTTGTGACGTGCGCGTACACTAGCGAAAGGAAATGTCCTAGACAGGACACCATACACTACAACCTCCACCCATTCCACTACGCCCCGCCCATAGACGCCGTGACTGGCATCTCAACAGCAGCAGCAGAAAGTGACGTCATGTTCTAGGTGGTTGTTAGACCATCAGGCTGAGCGGCTACTTCCTGCCAAGCTAAACCTGTCTGCAAAGATCGGCCATGATGAGAAGGTCAAGTACTTTCACACTAGCGTTCTTTTCTGCTATTGAGTTCCGTCACAGGAGCTCAATAACGGAAAAAAAACTGATCAGTTTTATCCTAATGCGTTCTGAATGGAGAGCAATCCGTTCAGGATGTTTTCAGTTCAGTCGTTTTGACTTTTCAGGACGGAGATAATACTGCAGCATGCTGCGGTTTTATCTCCGTCCAAAATTCGGCATTTTTTTCTATTGAAATGCATTAGTGCCGGATCTGGCCCTGATCTGGCAAAACGGATCCGGCATTGCGGTCTGCGCATGCTTAGACCACAAAAAACGTGAAAAAAATTAATGCCGGATCCGTTTTTCCAGATGACACCAGAGAGACGGATCCGGCATTTCAATGCATTTGTCATACGGATCAGGATCCTGAGCCGTGTGACAAATGGCATCAGTTTGCATATGTTTTGATGGATCCGGTAGGCAGTTCCGTCGTCGTAGCTGCCTGCCGAATCCAGCAATAAGGACGCAAACTGATGGCATTTGTCAGATGGATCCATATGCGGTTCCATCTGACAAATGCATTTTTAAAGGTCTGCCGAGTCAATTTTTCCAGAACACTTTCACACTAGCGTTTTTCTTCTCTGGCATAGAGTTCAGTCCGGTGTATGAATATTCCCACCTTCAGGGTCTATTCATACTGACAGGAGTCAGGGCTAGGTTTAGGGTTTCATAGGTGGTGACCTTTTCCTTTCCGTAGCCATGAGGCCTAGTTCCTGGTCATTCTCCTTCTGTTGTCATTCTATGTACCTCCCCTCCCCTTAGGGTATTTTCACACTAGCTGTTTTCTTTTCCGGTATAGAGTTCCGTCCTAGGGGCTCTATACCGGAAAATAACTGATCAGTTTTATCCCCATGCATTCTGAATGGAGAGCAATCCCTTCATGATGCATCAGGATGTCTTCAGTTTAGTCTTTTTGACTGATCAGGACAGAGATAAAACCGCAGCATGCTAAGTTTTTATCTCCGGCCAAAAAAACTGAACACTTGCGTCAATGCCGGATCCGTTTTGCCGGATCAAACCGGAAAGACGGATCCGGCATTTCAATGCATTTTTCTGACTGATCAGGCATTTTTAAGACTGATCAGGATCCTGATCAGTCTTACAAATGCCATCAGTTGGCATACGTTTTGCCGGCGACGGAACTGCTTTCCGGATCACTCTGCCGCAAGTGTAAAAGTAGCCTTATACTTTAATGTTCTAATACACTTCAATGTAAATAAATGTCGGCAAGTGTTCAGTCTTTTTGGACAGAGATAAAACCGCAGCATGCTGCAGTATTTTATCTGTCCTAAAATGGCAAAAAGATTGATCTGTTTCACAAATACGCTCCGGATTGACAGAACCGGCAGGCAGTTCCGGCGACGGAACTGCCTGCCAGAATCCTCTCCCAAGTGTGAAAGTACCCTAAGGGTACTTTCACACTTGCGTCAAAGTTTTCCGGCATTGAGTTCCGTCCTAGGGGCTCAATACTGGAAAAAAACAAAAACGCTTCAGTTTTATCCTAATGCATTCTGAATGGAGAGCAATCCGTTCAGTACGCATCAGGATGTCTTCAGTTCAGTCCTTTTGCGGAATTTGGCCGGAGAAAATACTGCAGCAAGCTGCTGTATTTTCTCCGGCCAAAATTCCGGAATGCCGGATCCGGCATTCATTTCTATTGAAATGTATTAGTGCCGAATCCGCCATTAAAATTGCTGCATCTATTGATCCGGTCTGCCAATGCGCAGACCTTTAAAAATGTGATGATAATAAATACTAAATCAGTTTTTTGGCGGATGACACCGTAGAGACAGATCCGGGATGTCAATGCATTTGTCAAACAGATCCGCATCCGGCAACGGAACTGCCTGACGGATTCCTCAAACGCAAGTGTGAAAGGACCCTAAGCTTATCATGTGTAATATTGCCTGCTGAACCACATATCTAAGCTGACCATGTGTAAGGCCTAGTTCACACGAACGTGTGTGATCCGTGACCGTATTGTGGCCCCGCAAATTCCGTGTGCATTCCGCATCATGGATGCAGACCCATTCACTTCAATGGGTTCACAAATCCGGAATTGCGGAATGGCCGCACGGAACGGGACCCCTCGGAAGCACTATGGAGTGCTTCCGTGGGGTTGCGTCTCGTACTTCTGTTCCGCAAAAAGATAGAACAGGTCCTATCTTTTTGTGGAACGGGCGGATCGCGGGCCCATTAAAGTGAATAGGTCCGCGATCCAATGCGGCTGAGCCACGGCCGGCAATCGTGCATTGCGGGCCGCAGCAGGGGCACAGGTCACACACGTTCGTGTGAACTCGGCCTAAGGGCTTGTGCACATGGCCGTGCCTGTATTGTGGCCCGGACGTGTGCCCACCGTATGATGGATGCAGACCCATTTACTTGAATGGGTCCGCAATCCCAATGATATGGTGCGGGACAGAGGCACCGAAGCACTACTGAGTACTTCTGTGGGTTTTCTGTCTGTGCCCCCGCACCCCAGAAAAGTAGTGCACGCATGCACTACTTTTTTGCCGTGCAGACTGTAAATGGGTCTGCCTCTGCAGACGGTGGCTATGCGGTCAGTGCCTGTGCATTGTGGTCCGCGGCATGGGGCCGGCACATGGTCTTGTGCTGGATCCCTAAGGCAAGGGCTACACTGTGACACTGGTCATGCGACCGTGTTGGATTTCTTGCGACTGCTGCGGTGATGCCATTCATTTCTATGGGATCACTGGTATTCAGTGATCCTGGCCACGACAAGAGTCCTTGCCTAATACAGCCTGCTGAACATAAGATTATATATGATCGTGTGTGATACTGCCTGTTGGACCACTGTATCTAAGCTTATGTGTGATTGTGTATCTAATCCTATTGGGTGTGATACTGTTACTGAGCCTCTCTGTGTTTATGATACCAATGCACTTTCCATTCCTAGGGAGGTTAGAGCTGAGAACCAGGCCATATGGGTCAGTTCACTGTTTAACTATCAGATCGGTGGGGGTCCTACTGCTGGGACCCCCACCAATCACGAGAACAGGGGCCCCATACCCTGTTGAGCCCCCCTGAAATCCATGGAGTGGCTGGTCGGAAATGTGCACCACTGCTCCATTCATTTCTATGGGAGCGCCAGCAATAGTTGAGCACTGTACTTAAGTGCATCTTCCGGCAGCAATGCCTGCGTAAATGAGACTGTCAAAAAAATGGCGGTCTTACTAAATGACCCCCATTGACTTCTTGCTGAGCTTGTTTTTATACACAGCAGCCAATTAGATCCAGCAGAGCAGTGCCAAGTCCCCTTTACATGTCCCGTCGGAGCAGACAGTTGTTGGGAAAGAAGCATTCCTTCCCGACAATCAGCTGCTCGTCAGTGGAGGTGAAGCGCTGTACTTACATGAAGTGATCTCCTCCACAGTATGTGAAGGAGCGGTGACGAATGCCGTCGCTCGTCCCCATACAGAATCATTGTTTGGCGGCAGCAGAGGCTGGTTAGATGGCACAATCTGCTGCCAGCAAAAGGTGATTTAGGTGGCCGCACCAAGGATCCTATTACCTGATCAACAAATGTTTCGTTTCCGCCCGGCAGTGTGTTATTGTAAACAAAAGATCCCTTGCCCTGCGCGATCTAGTGCAGGGCAAGGGAGCACATCGGAGCATGAGGTGAAAATATGGGTATGTCCGGATTCAGCTCTGAACTCGGACAACCCCTTTAAGTCTACCTGCACCAGGAGCGGGTCTCAAAACAGAATTTTCACACACATTTTGTGTGGAATTCTTTGCATTTCCGCACCAAAACCCTCATGTGTTAGGCCTCATTCACACATACGTGGATTTTCACGGACCGCGGTCCATGAAAACCCATCCTGCTGAACGCACGCCGTTATTGGTTGCTATGACGCCATGCGCTTTGTGCCGCTGCTGCTGTACAGTAATACACTCATGATCTATACGAGTGTATTACTGTACAGCAGTGGCGGCACGAAGCGCACAGCGTCATAGCAACCAATGACGCCGTGCACTCAGCAGGACGAATGTGTGAATGAGGCCTTACTTGCAGATTTTGATGTGGATTTGTCCCAATCTCAACCTTTGCATTGCAAAGGTTGTAATCTGCCCAAACAATTGAAATGCTGCGGATTTCAAAATTCACACGTCATATCAATTTCTGCATGGAAAAGATATGCAAATATACATAAGATTTGGCCTCTTTCACACGGGCGTCACGTTTTGGCCTCAGGATGCGTCCCGGGTGCATTGCGGCAAACCTGCGCGAGTAGGTACGCAATTGCAGTCAGTTTTGACTGCGATTGCGTTCCGTTGTTCAGTTTTTATCGCGCGGGTGCAATGTGTTTTGCACATGCGTGATAAAAAACGGAATGTGGTACCTAGACCTAAACTTCTTCACTGAAGTTCAGGTTTGGGTTCAAGGTTGTGTAGATGTAATTATTTTCCCTTATAACATGGTTATAAGGGAAAATAATAGCATTCTTAATACAGAATGCATAGTAAAATAGGGCAGGAAGGGTTAATTTTTTTTTTTTAACTCATCTTAATCCACTTGTTCGCGCAGCCCACTTCTCTTCTTTCTTCAGGACCTGCGTAAAGGACCTTTGAAGACATCACTGTGATCATCACATGGTCCATCACATGATCCATGGTGATGGATCATGTGACGGACCATGTGATGAGCGCAGTGACGTCACCACAGGTCATTTTCCTCCTGCACAGCAAAGAAGAATAAAGAAGAGAAGCCGGGCAGCGCGAACAAGTCGATTAAGGTGAGTTACATTTTTTATTTTTATTTTTAACCCCTCCAGCCCTATTTTAGTAAGCATTCTGTATTGAGAATGCTATTATTTTCCCTTATAACCATGTTATAAGGGAAAATAATATAATGCTCGAGTCCCCATCCCGATCATCTCCTAGAAACCATGCGTGAAAATCGCTTGCTTGCAGATGCTTGCGATTTTCACGCAGCCCCATTAACTTCTATGGGACCTGCGTTGCGTGAAAAACGCACAAAGTAGAGCATGCTGCGATTTTCATGCAAAGCACAAGTGATGCGTGAAAATCACCGCTCATGTGCACAGCTCCATAGAAATGAATGGGTCCGGATTCAGTGTGGGTGCAATGCATTCACCTCATGCATTGCACCCGCGCAGAAATCTCGCCCTTGTGAAAGAGGCCTAAGGGTGCTGCTATACAGGGCAGTTAGGATGCAGTTGGTGCATCAACAAACACATATTCTCAACACAATTAAGCCCCTAGGATACCAGAGGCTTTTTCGTTTTTGCGTTTTCATTTTTCTTCCCTAACTTCCTTGAGACGTAACTTTTTTATTTTTCCGTATACATAGCTGTATGAGGGCTTATTTTTTGTGGGATAAGTTTTAATTTTTTATGTCATTTAATATGGCATACCATGTAGTGGGAAGCAGGAAAAAAAATTCCAAATGGGGAGGAATTGGGGGAAAAAAACGCAATTCCTCTCCGTTTTACAGGTTTGTTCCCATGGTGTTCCGTTTGCGGAAAAACTGACCCAAGCCTTTTATTCTCTGGGTCAGTACAATTACAACTAAAGATGAGCGAATTTCATACGGTATTTTGAAATTTCTTTGCGGTTCGTTTTGTGGTATTTAGTGAATTGTGTTATGGATTCCGTTACCATGGACCATAATGCAATTCCATAACGGAATGCCTTTAGAGGCATTCCGTTATAATAGAAGTCTATGGCCTGCATAACGGATCTGTCCCATTTCCGTTGTGCAGGAGAGGATCCATTATGCAGCCCATAGACTTCTATTATGACAGAATGAATAATGGAATGCCTCTAAAGGCATTCCGTTATGCATTCCATCATGGAATTGCGTTATGGTCCGTGGTAACGGAATCCATAACGCAATTCACTAAATGCCACAAAACGAGCTGCAAACGAATTTCTAAATATGAAATTCGCTAATCTCTAATTACAACAATACCACATGTATAGTTTTTTTTTATGTCTAAATAGTGTAAAAATAAATGTAAACTTTGAGTAAAAATATTTTTTTTTACATTACCATATCTCTCTAACGAGACTCAGCATATTAAAATGAATTACTGGCATCCTCACTGGCTGCAGAGGATGCCGGTAAGAAGCTCGGAAGCACTTGATCATGACATCTAAAGGCTTTAATTACAGCAATCGGCATTATTTGAAACAGCGGAGACCCGCCGGCCGTGCACCATGTTTGCCCATCGCTCCAGCTGCCGCTGGTAGCGAAAGGGTTAAATAATTTGGCTACTACAATTAAAGGAGTTCATGCAATTATTGGGAACGTTTAGTTGGTTCCCAGTAATTGCCTGATATATCGGACCATGTAAAAGGGCCTTCAGCCTCTGATGGGACAAGAGGTCAATTTCAGACTGTCAGGTTCCAGTAGATAATGCGTTTAAACTAAATAGTAGCATGCCACCGAAAATTATTCTTACTCTAATAATCTATTAAATCAATTGCCAAGTTAGGTATGGCCTGCGGTAGAAATTTGTGAATGTGAACTACAGCTCCCAGCAGTTGTTGTTGTTTCCCAAATTATAAAGGTGCCAGACATGATCTCAACGCAGACCTTACAAATGACTACATGGCTGATCAGACACAACTAAAGAGCATTTACACATGCTGCCCAAGCAGGCAATTATCAGGAAGGGACGTTCTTCCTGATGACAGCCTGCTTGTCATTGGAGGTGAAGAGCTACATTTACGTGCAGTAATCACATAGGAGGGAAACAGAGACCAGAGTAAAACAACGCTCTTTGTAAATGATCACCACTTTGCCCACTTAAAACATTACTGCCACACACGCTGTGCCCCACAAACATTACTGCCACACACTGGACCCCTGAAAACATTACTGCCACACACTAGACCCCTGAAAACATTACTGCTACATACGCTGTGCCCCACAAACATTACTGCCACACACTGGACCCCTGAAAACATTACTGCCACACACTGGACCCCTGAAAACATTACTGCCACACACGCTGTGCCCCACAAACCTTACTGCCACACACTGGACCCCTAAAAACATTACTGCCACACACTAGACCCCTGAAAACATTACTGCTACATACGCTGTGCCCCACAAACATTACTGCCACACACTGGACCCCTGAAAACATTACTGCCACACACTAGACCCCTGAAAACATTACTGCTACATACGCTGTGCCCCACAAACATTACTGCCACACACTGGACCCCTGAAAACATTACTGCCACACACTGGACCCCTGAAAACATTACTGCCACACACGCTGTGCCCCACAAACCTTACTGCCACACACTGGACCCCTAAAAACATTACTGCCACACACTAGACCCCTGAAAACATTACTGCTACATACGCTGTGCCCCACAAACATTACTGCCACACACTGGACCCCTGAAAACATTACTGCCACACACTGGACCCCTGAAAACATTACTGCCACACACGCTGTGCCCCACAAACATTACTGCCACACACTGGACCCCTGAAAACATTACTGCTACATACGCTGTGCCCCACAAACATTACTGCCACACACTGGACCCCTAAAAACATTACTGCCACACACTGGACCCCTGAAAACATTACTGCCACACACTGGACCCCTGAAAACATTACTGCTACATACGCTGTGCCCCACAAACATTACTGCCACACACTGGACCCCTGAAAACATTACTGCCACACACTGGACCCCTGAAAACATTACTGCCACACACTGGACCCCTGAAAACATTACTGCTACACACACTGTATCCAGTGGAAAAAAAATACTGCCACACACACACTGTATCCACTGAAAATAGTGCTATTAACTATTTCCCATGAAATAAGTAATCCTGTCCATCGCTCCCATTGAAAAAGGTAATCCTAGCCACTGTGCCCCTTAACAGTACTCACCTGTTCCCGTGCTGTCACCTAGCTTTTCAGTTCTGGCTACTTCTGAACTACACCAGCAGTTTTCCAAGATTTTAATGCTGAAGACCTATCCTCAGGATGGGTCATCAGTATCTGATCAGTGGGGGGTCCGACACCTGGGACCCCCGCCGATCAGCTGTTTGAGAAGGCACCGACGCTCCTGTGTGCACCACCACCTTCTCCATGGTCACTAAACACAGCGCCATCCATTGTACAGCGGCTGTGCTGGCATTGCAGCTCAGTCCCATTCACTTCTATAAGGGCCCTTGCACACGACCGTTTGCCCTCCGAGACATATGGTCCGTGAGCAGCATTGATCGTGCACTCAGGAGTACACAGCATCATAGATTACAATGATCCTGTGCACGTTGATCTTATGAGTGCGGGACAATAGTTCCCCGGATGGCCTGACGTGCACAGCATCATTGTAATCTATGATGCTGTGTACTCCTGAGTGCACGATCAATGCCGCTCCGGGACCCCACGTGTCGGACCCAGGTCGGACCCCACGATTAGATACTGATGATGACCTATGCATCTGTAGAGGGGCAGATTATCTGAAACGAGTGTTCATAGGAACATTCGTCCCTGATAATCTACCCGAGAATCGGGCTGTGCAAACCTGCCATTAGATATTGATGACCTATACTCATTCGAGCGCCATTTCCTCTTCAAAATTATTTGTGCTACGGCACAGTGTAATTACAACTGCTTGTCGCATTCACATCATCAATAGTGTGTGTAATCTCTCATGAGCAGCAGAGGGCGCTATGACCTAAATTTTGTAATCATTATTACCTGAAAAGCGAATGCTAAAATGAAGACAATAGACCTCTTCAGCTATGAATCAAAAAACTCTCCTAATATTGCTCAAGAAAGGGTTAAAATTGTCAATGCGTGTCCCTCAGTGTCATTTCCTCCTTTCACATAGACTTTGTGTTCTATATTCCAGTATTTAAAGCCCCTCCTTGTTCACACGGCCGTTGTGGATCCGTGGCCGTATTGCGGCCCGCATACGGCGGGTCCGCAATACACAGGAACTGGCCTGTGTGCACTCCGCATCACGGATGCAGACCTATTCACTTGAATGGGTCCACAATCACGGAGATGCGGAACGGAAGCACGGATCGGAAGCACTACAGATGCAGTCCCTAATGCACGGAACAGCCGCACAACGGCCATGTGAATAAGCCCTAAAAACTACTTTGAGGTTACTTTCGCACGTAGGTGTTTGGTGGTGTTTTTTGCACCTGCGCCTTTGATGCATTTTTTGCGGTATAAACAGCAGCCCCAAATGCTAGCTGAAGGTCTTTCGAAAATATGAAACACAAGACACACAAGCGTTTTTTTGTTTTTTTTTGTCTCCCGGCGTTAATGTTCATTAGGGTTTTTTTATTTATCTTTCTGGCTTCTTTAAAAAACGCAGCATGTTGGAGCTCTTAGCGTTTTCTTCTAGTGGTAAGAATCAGTGGCCCAGATTTACAGATGTCTGCGTCTAAAATCTGTCTAAAAACTGGTGCAAATTAGCGAGATTTTGGTGTAATTAGGTTTTCTACCCTTTTTTCAGGCTTGCTCAAAAAAGGGGATAGGACTTATCTGAAAGGGAGGAGCTATGTATGAAAAGAACATGGCCCAAAATGCACCATTTCGCGCCAAAATTGTGCCAAAATTCTGTCTCAAAATAAGCCAGCCAATAGTTGGTGTGCATTCAAGAAAATCCCAGCAGCGGTGTATCCCCTTAATCAGTATGGTTTGCTTTATTCCCTTATCATAGCATATATCCAAAGTAAACTTGGACGCATTTCGGCGCTATAGCCTTTATCAACAAGTATCAAACACATTCTCATCTAAACAAATATATAAGAATAAATAAGTCACGAGCACATGACGTCAGACGCTCAATCCTGGGCAGTAATTACATTTGATACATTTAACGTGAGGATAGAGTCTATAGAAAAGGTAACAATCAGGAAAACATTAGGATCATTTATACAGGGAGTGCAGAAGTATTAGGCAAGTTGTATTTTTGAGGATTAATTTTATTATTGAACAACAACCATGTTCTCAATGAACCCAAAAAACTCATTAATATCAAAGCTGAATATTTTTGCAAGTAGTTTTTAGTTTGTTTTTAGTTTTAGCTATTTTAGGGGGATATCTGTGTGTGCAGGTGACTATTACTGTGCATAATTATTAGGCAACTTAACAAAAAACAAATATATACCCATTTCAATTATTTATTTTTACCAGTGAAACCAATATAACATCTCAACATTCACAAATATACATTTGTGACATTCAAAAACAAAACAAAAACAAATCAGTGACCAATATAGACACCTTTCTTTGCAAGGACACTCAAAAGCCTGCCATCCATGGATTCTGTCAGTGTTTTGATCTGTTCACCATCAACATTGCGTGCAGCAGCAACCACAGCCTCCCAGACACTGTTCAGAGAGGTGTACTGTTTTCCCTCCTTGTTAATCTCACATTTGATGATGGACCACAGGTTCTCAATGGGGTTCAGATCAGGTGAACAAGTAGGCCATGTCATTAGATTTTCTTCTTTTATACCCTTTCTTGCCAGCCACGCTGTGGAGTACTTGGACGCGTGTGATGGAGCATTGTCCTGCATGAAAATCATGTTTTTCTTGAAGGATGCAGACTTCTTCCTGTACCACTGCTTGAAGAAGGTGTCTTCCAGAAACTGGCAGTAGGACTGGGAGTTGAGCTTGACTCCATCCTCAACCCGAAAAGGCCCCACAAGCTCATCTTTGATGATACCAGCCCAAACCAGTACTCCACCTCCACCTTGCTGGCGTCTGAGTCGGACTGGAGCTCTCTGCCCTTTACCAATCCCACGGCCCATCTGGCCCATCAAGACTCACTCTCATTTCATCAGTCCATAAAACCTTAGAAAAATCAGTCTTGAGATATTTCTTGGCCCAGTCTTGACGTTTCAGCTTGTGTGTCTTGTTCAGTGGTGGTCGTCTTTCAGCCTTTCTTACCTTGGCCATGTCTCTGAGTATTGCACACCTTGTGCTTTTGGGCACTCCAGTGATGTTGCAGCTCTGAAATATGGCCAAACTGGTGGCAAGTGGCATCTTGGCAGCTGCACGCTTGACTTTTCTCAGTTCATGGGCAGTTATTTTGCGCCTTGGTTTTTCCACACGCTTCTTGCGACCCTGTTGACTATTTTGAATGAAACGCTTGATTGTTCGATGATCACGCTTCAGAAGCTTTGCAATTTTAAGAGTTGCATCCCTCTGCAAGATATCTGACTATTTTTGACTTTTCTGAGCCTGTCAAGTCCTTCTTTTGACCCATTTTGCCAAAGGAAAGGAAGTTGCCTAATAATTATGCACACCTGATATAGGGTGTTGATGTCATTAGACCACACCCCTTCTCATTACAGAGATGCACATCACCTAATATGCTTAATTGGTAGTAGGCTTTCGAGCCTATACAGCTTGGAGTAAGACAACATGCATAAAGAGGATGATGTGGTCAAAATACTCATTTGCCTAATATTTCTGCACTCGCTGTAAGTGCATTATTTCGTAATCCTTATTTAAACCTCTGGGACGTAATGTATCCAACGTATGGATCCAATAAGCCTCCCTGCGCAATAAAAGCTTTTTTATATCACCACCCCATCTCAGTCTCTTTCCAACACTTGGAATTTATTTATATTTTTTTATTTGTTTTATTCGTTTCACCATCACAAAAATACAAGCTTTTGGTTACAAATTTAGTACATTGGTGATACAGAATTTCATTATTTTCGATAACAACATTCATCTGCCCTTTTACCTCTTGGAGCCGAGGTACCTCTGATCTCAACCACCACTGTAATAAACAGCGCAAGGATATCCCCAGGGCCGCATCTACTATTATTGGAGGAGGGTGCTGCGATTCTTCAAAATCATGAAAGAGCAGAACTTCAGGAACTAGTCCCATGCTATATCCCCAGATATCTTTAATCTAACCCTTGACCTGCTACCAAAATGTCTGTACCTGCGGACAAAGCCTTATACAATGTGGTAAGTCTGCCTTATCTAATCCACATTTCGGGTTATCTGTTTTCCTGGGAAAGGTGAAAGCGTAAATGGCCGAATGCATCAACCGAAGGTGTGACTCTCTCCACGCCTCGCAAGGCACTGCCTTACACACTCTAAGCCACCCCTGCAGAATTTTCTCAGCCGTTATTGTTATATTGAGCTTCTTCTCCCATTTTTTAAAAAGAACTTGCGCAGATGTTTTATTACACGATTCACGTAACACCCGATATATGTGGGATATGGAAAGTTTGGAACTATCAGCTCCCAAAGAGAATATTAAAGGGTCCCTAACACATTCGCCCGTGACATCACTCAACCTCTCCTTGCAGAAAAGATATACTTGTTGAAAAGGAAGAATGTGTGACCCATCTAGATTATACTTATGACAAAATTCAGAAAAGGTAAGGTATCTTTTTTCCGGGATAAGGAGATGTCAGGAAGCAGGGGGTGTTACCCCTACTCTGGGACCACGGGCACGGTGCAGGGCACGGGTTCCCCTTCAGCTCGGTAGAACACCTGGTGCCCGAGGTGCGGGTGCACGGCGTGTGCGCAGTACACAGGCTGCTCGCACATTTCCGGGTGCATAGAGTTCCTGCATTATCCGGCTGTCAGGTGTGAGCCTTGCTGAGGGAGATTCCCAGTACACACCTTCCACCTTCCTCGCCTGCCATTGGTTCCTGGGGAGGGTGGTTCCTACCTTCCCTGGCTATAAAGACCTGACCTGAGCTCTGGTTCATTGCTGAGTTATTCCACCTTATGGTGAACACCTAGCCTCCCTGCAGATCCTTCTATTGCCTGTTGTTTCTTTGTATCCTTCCCGGCTACTGACCCCTGGACTGTCTTCCACCTTGAACCTTCGCTGCCTGCCTCGACCCGGATTGGACATTGACTACCCCTCTTGGATTATCCCTAAACTTGTACCGCATTCTGGGCTGTCAGCTGCTTACTGCCAGTGGGTTCCTCATCCCACTACTGGCTCCCTGGGAGGTTCTGACATAATAACTCAGCCTTCACCATGGAACCCGCAAAAGCAGTGGATCCCATGACGGCCATGACCCAGCAACTTAACCTCATGACGCAGGCCTTTCAGGAGATGCAAGCGAGTCATGAGCACCTGCTGCAGAGGGTTGCCACACAGGAGCAGCGCATCGCAGAGCGCACCGCGCTACCACCCTCGCCTCCCCCTACGCCGGCGCGCACCCTGGAAGTGGTCTCTAGCGAGCCGTCAGTCAGCCTCCCTGAGCGGTTTTCAGGAGATCGGAGGAAGTACCGCTCCTTCATCATCTCCTGCGAGCTGTTGTTTTCCCTGAAGCCACGTACATATGCCACGGACTTCGTCAAGGTACGCACGGCAATTTCCTTGCTCTCAGGGCCTCCCCAGACCTGGGCGCACCAACTCCTACTAGCCGATGACCCAGTGCTGGCATCTTGGAAGTCCTTTGCCGCAGCTATGCAAAGACTTTATGATGACCCCCTGCGTTCTTCAACCGCCAGGGGTACCTTGCGCACCCTCCGCCAGGGCAGACGTCCAGTGGAGGATTACATCATGGAATTCCGTGAGGTAGCCCCGGATACGGGCTTGAACGAGGTGGCCTTGATTGACCAATTCCGCATCGGTTTGTCCGAGCAGCTCAAGGATGAGCTCGCCCGCATTGGGGTGCCGGGCTCCTTGGGGGGCCTGATGGACTCAGTAACCCACCTGGATCGCCGCTTCCGGGAAAGACGACAGGAGCGACAACAGACCCCGCCTCTAACGGAGCGCCGGTCGGAACCCTTAAGGCTTCCTGTTCCTGTGGCAGCAGACGGTAACCAGGAGGAGCCGATGCAGATCGGGGCTGTTCGGGGTCCCCTGTCCACGGTGGAGAGAACCAGGAGAAGAACCTTGCATCTGTGTTTATATTGCGCAAAACCGGGCCATTTCCTGAAGGACTGTCCCATCAAACCTACCGAAGGTAGGCCGGAGACACCCACGGTATGCATTAACCTACCTATGTATAACAACTCGTCTCATCTCACCATCCCTGTTTCCCTGCAGCTGGGCAACAACAATATTGATCTCTCTGCCATCATTGATTCGGGCGCAAGCAGCTGTTTTATGGACAAGGATCTGGCTTCCCAACTAGGCATCCCGTTGCGCCCTAAGAAGAACCCATCCCAGCTGCATCTGGTGGATGGCAGCACCCTAAAGACGGGACCTATCGCCATGGAATCACATCCCTTGTTCCTCCGCATCGGCCTTTACCATTCCGAGAAGATCGTGTGGGACATCGTGCCTTCCCCCTTGTTTCCAGTCATTTTAGGCATCCCCTGGCTTAGGAGACACAACCCCACGATTAACTGGACCTCTGGCTCCATCACCTTCACGCCCCCCTCCGGTTCTCCTGTTCACGCGTCTCCGGCTCCAAGCCCTCCTGCGGTTCTGGGCACCGTTGAACACAGACTACCTGACAAATATCGGGACTATGCAGACGTTTTTGAAAAAAAAGGAGCAGACGCCTTGCCGCCACACAGGCCTTATGATTGCCCCATTGACCTGCTCCCTGGAGCCCCACTGCCGTACGGGCGCTTGTACAATCTGTCCGAACCCGAGACCAGGGCCCTGAAGGACTACATAGAGGAGAGCCTAGCGAATGGGGTTCATCCGTCCCTCGACCTCTCCAGTTGGGGCCGGCATCTTCTTTGTGGGGAAAAAAGATGGGGGTCTCCGGCCCTGTGTCGATTACCGGGCCCTGAACGACATCACCAAGAAAAACCGGTACCCACTCCCTCTCATTCCCGACTTGCTGGACAGAGTCAAGGATGCCCGTTTCTTCACCAAGATCGACCTCCGTGGGGCCTACAATCTGATTCGTGTCAGGGAGGGGGATGAGTGGAAGACAGCATTCCGCTCACGGTTTGGGCACTACGAGTACCTTGTCATGCCCTTCGGGCTCTGTAACGCCCCTGCCGACATTTCAGTGCTTCATCAATGACGTCTTCCGTGACCTGTTGGATACCCATGTTGTGGTATATCTGGACGATATCCTTGTCTTCTCCAGATCACTGCCACAACACGAACGGCATGTCAAATCGGTGCTCCAGCGTCTGCGGACCCACAGTCTCTATGGCAAGCTTGAAAAAAGCACCTTCGAAGTCTCGTCCATTGAGTTCCTGGGCTACATCCTATCCCCAGGTCGAGTGGAGATGGACCCCAGGAAGATCCAGGCCGTCCAGAATTGGCCTGTCCCCCGCAATCGGCGGATGGTGCAGCAGTTCATTGGTTTTGCCAATTTTTACCGCCGATTCATTCGGAACTTTTCAGCGATCTGCGCTCCCATCACTGCTCTGACCAGGAGCAACACCCTGTTTGAATGGACCCCGAAGGTCCAACAGGCATTCCAGCACCTTAAGAGGCTGTTCACACAGGCACCTATACTAGTACAACCGGACGCCTCTTGCCCGTTTTTTCTGGAGACCGATGCCTCCGAGGGGGCTATCGGGGCTGTTCTCTCCCAGGTCCAAGGGGAGAAGCAGCTTCTCCATCCCGTTGCCTTTTATTCCCGCAAACTCACCGGGGCCGAACGCAACTATGATGTGGGTGAGAGGGAGCTGCTCGCTATCAAGGACGCCCTGGAGGAATGGAGACATTTGCTGGAAGGAGCCGAAAACCCTGTGGTGGTGTACACCGACCATCGCAACCTCGAATATCTCCGCAGTGCCAAGCGACTGCGTCCTCGACAAGCCAGGTGGGCTCTCTTTTTCTCCCGTTTTCGCCTCCAGATTACCTATCGACCGGGATCCAAGAACGGCAAGGCTGATGCCTTGTCCCGTATGTGCTCCTCCGAGGCCGATCCTGCACCTCCGGAACCGATCCTGCCAGCCGCATACTTTCTAGCCACCCAACACTCCTTGATCGAGAGGATCCGACGGGCCAGCATGCCAGCTCTAGAAGAGGCAGCCCATCTGCCAACGAAGCAGGGGCTTTGTTACCACCAACAGTGGATCTACGTCCCAGTCTCCCAGACACTGCCTGTACTACAGCATCACCATGACCACCCCACAGCAGGCCACCGAGGTAGGCGCAACACCATGGAATGCATCCTACGTCAGTTTTGGTGGCCCTCTTTGGCAGCCGACGTACGCTCCTTCATAGAGTCTTGTTCCGTGTGTGCACTCTACAAACGTCCCACCTCAAAACCTGTTGGGTTATTACAGCCTCTGCCAGTGCCAACCCTTCCATGGCGCAACATAGCCATGGATTTCATTGTGGACTTACCGCCTTCACAAGCCTGTACCACCATCATGGTGGTGGTGGACAGATGTACCAAGATGTCCCACTTCATTCCGACCTCCGGTCTCCCGACGGCCCAAAAAACCTCAGAGTTGTTCCTCCAACACGTGTTCCGGTTGCACGGGCTCCCTGATTCCATCGTCTCAGACCGGGGCTCACAATTCACCTCCCGCTTTTGGACCCAGTTTTGCCGTAGCCTTCATATAACTCGCGGCCTGTCTTCTGCCTATCACCCCCAGTCCAATGGGCAGACCGAAAGGACCAACCAAACTCTCGAACAGTTCCTTCGCTGTTACACATCCCATCTACAAGACGACTGGGTGAGCCATCTCCCCTTCGCGGAATTTTCCTTCAACAATCAGCTTCATTCCTCCACCGGGCTCTCACCATTCTATGCCAACTACGGCTATCATCCCGCAACTCTCCCGGATCTCCCCCTTGATGTCCCAGTGCCTGAAGTGGCTCAACGGCTCCGGCTCCTACGAGAACTGAGGCGGACCCTAACGCAACAACTCCAGGCCGCTCAGCAGCGGCACAAGATGCAGGCAGACCGTAGACGCACAGAATTCCCCAGGTACAAAGACGGGGACAAGGTGTGGCTTTCCACACAGCACCTCAAGCTGTCCTGTCCCTCCCGAAAACTGGGACCCCGTTACATTGGTCCCTTTGAGATCGTGAGTATGGTCAACAACGTTGCAGCCAAGCTCCAGTTGCCTACTTCCCTGGGAATCCACCCGGTATTCCACGTGTCCTTGTTGAAACCACACCGTGCCAACCCATTCCCGGACCGGGCACCTGCTCCACCACCTCTCATCCAGGTGAATAACGATGATGAGTATGAAGTCCAGGAGATCCTGGACTCCCGCCGCCGGCGTGGGGTCCTGGAGTATCTCATCCACTGGAAGGGGTACGGTCCCGAGGAGCGTTCCTGGGAGCCCTTGGGGAATGTCCATGCGGCCGCCAAGGTGCGGGCGTTCCATCGGGCTCACCCCGAGAGGCCTTCCCAGGGTCGCGTCCGGAGGCCGCTCCTTGGTGGGGGGCTCTGTCAGGAAGCAGGGGGTGTTACCCCTACTCTGGGACCACGGGCACGGCGCAGGGCACGGGTTCCCCTTCAGCTCGGTAGAACACCTGGTGCCCGAGGTGCGGGTGCACGGCGTGTGCGCAGTACACAGGCTGCTCGCACATTTCCGGGTGCATAGAGTTCCTGCATTATCCGGCTGTCAGGTGTGAGCCTTGCTGAGGGAGATTCCCAGTACACACCTTCCACCTTCCTCGCCTGCCATTGGTTCCTGGGGAGGGTGGTTCCTACCTTCCCTGGCTATAAAGACCTGGCCTGAGCTCTGGTTCATTGCTGAGTTATTCCACCTTATGGTGAACACCTAGCCTCCCTGCAGATCCTTCTATTGCCTGTTGTTTCTTTGTATCCTTCCCGGCTACTGACCCCTGGACTGTCTTCCGCCTTGAACCTTCGCTTCCTGCCTCGACCCGGATTGGACATTGACTACCCCTCTTGGATTATCCCTAAACTTGTACCGCATTCTGGGCTGTCAGCTGCTTACTGCCAGTGGGTTCCTCATCCCACTACTGGCTCCCTGGGAGGTTCTGAGAGGAGAAGATCAAGTAAGGTCTTAATACCCTTTGTTCTCCAAACCTTAAACATCTTATTTGTATCCCCTTGTGGGAATTCTGGGTGTTGCCATAAATGCATAACCCTGGAAGCTAAGAATGATTTCTTATCTAACTTACGTGTTTCCTTCCATACTACCACCGTATCACGTATTATAATTGAGTGTTTCAAACGCGGTGGCAGAGTCTGTCTCAGAGTCCTCGTATGGAGTAAATTTACTAGTGGCCATGGGTGGGACAGTTGGGTCTCCAACACAAAATTTGAGAAGTGATGAGTCCCGTGTACCCAGTCTAAACCATGTCTAAGAAGACACGCCAAATTGTATAGTCTAATATTCGGCAAGTTCAGACCGCCCTTATCTCTTGGTAGCATCAATTTTGAAAGGGCGATACGGGGTTTCTTTCCTGGCCACAAAAATTTTGTAAACACGGAATGGAGGTCTTTGGACATCAGAGTGTTTTAAAAGTATTGGAATCGTCTGTAGGGGGTATAGCAGTTTAGGAAAACATACTATTTTCAATAGATGACTCCTGCCCTTTAAGGATAATGGGAGACTCTGCCACCTATCAAGGTCACTCTTGATTGTTTTAAACAAAGGGAGGTAATTTAGATTATAAAGGGATGAAGGAGACTTTCCTATCTTGATTCCCAGATATGTAATTTGTGAATCGCTCACCGAAATACTCTTACACGATTTTGAAAGCAATTCTCTCATCTTCACTGATGTTAATGGCAGTAAAACGCATTTATCTAAATTTATTTTAAAACCCGAGACCGGCCCAAAAGAATCCAGGAGTCTTAAAACCTTCTCCAGGTCTTCAGATGGGTCAGCCATGAATAACAATATATCATCCACAAAAAGGGACGTGTATATTTCTTTTTTACCTACTTTTATTCCTCTAAAGATGTCCCCACCTTCCAGCATGTGAGCCAATGGTTCAAGTGTTAGATTAAACAGTAGTGGGGAAAGCGGGCATCCCTTACGTGTTCCCCTGCACAATGGGAAAGGAGATGATAAGAAGCCTGGGATTGCATAAAGTGCTGATATGAAAGTCCGGACTGGACCTCTAAAACACATTCTATTTAAAATCTCTTCTAACCAATCCCATTGGACATTATCAAATGCCTTCTCCGCGTCTATCGCCATCAGCGACGGCCGCGGAGAAGGACATGAATTCCACTGCACTGCGTCCAGTACCGATATACGCTAAGTTATCCGTTGACAATAATGGAGAACCTGTTAGTATGCCATTAAACACCGCCGCTAGTGGGCCTTTCAGATCCTCTCCTAGCATCTTAAAGAATTCCCCTGTGTATCCATCTGGACCCGGGGCCTTGTGTAAATGTAAACCTTTAATGACTGCAAGTACCTCGTTTTCAGATATTGGGGAGTTTAATACTTCTAGCTGACTATCAGTAAGAGTTGGTAACTTAAAGGGTTTCTACCACTTGGATTTCACATAATTAGGTGTCAGACACTAGCACTCCGCTAGTGTCTGCTCTGCCAAACTATCCTGCTATAATAGCTTTTGGGGCAGCCGTTTACCTAAAAAAAAGAACTTTTATTAATATGCTAATGACCCTCTAGGTGCTATGGGGGCGTCATTAGCACCTAGAGGATCGGTCTACCTTCTCAAGATGCCGCCGCTCAGCGCCTCCCTCCAGCCCGCCCATCTGCTTCGGAATGCATCAAACGGACGACTTCACGCGCATGCGCCGTGCGCGGCTGTATTCGGCGCATGCGCAGTGAATGTCCGACCGCTTCCCTGCTCAGACATCTCCACTGCGCCTGCGCCGATGACGGAGCGCTAGTGTCTGACACCTAATTATGTGAAATCCAAGTGGTAGAAACCCTTTAACACACCTGGACAGAAAGGATGACATTGGGGCTTTGGGCCCTGGATCCTTGTACAATTCCTTATAATAGTCCCCCAAAATAGAAACAATTTTGTCAGGTTTATTATCTATGACACCACCGGCGTCAGCTATTTTCAGGATATGGGGTTGTCGTCTAGAATTCTTTGCGGTTGGCTAATAGTTTTCCAGATTTATTCCCTCCCCTAAAAAACTTGTTTTCTAGATTAGACATACTACATTTCATTTTCCTCTCGTACCACAGCTCATACTCCCTTTTAGCCTATTGCCAGGCCTCCTTTTTCTGTTCAGTCATAGAAGCCTGATAAGCGGTGTATGCATTATGGAGGGAGAAACTAAGATCTTGGAGTTATAGAAAAGAAATGGTGGCTCTCTCACTGTTTCACTTCTGGAGTGGTGCACAACCCCACAGCACTCCCAAATGCTGGAGAAGAATGTGGATGAAAAGTTTGTAATGGGGGTCACTCAATATAAGGCAAACACACGGTGATTGGTATCCATATAAATTCTTTATATATTATATATAGGCTTCAAACTATGCAAATAAAACAATATACATAAAACATTTCATAAAAATTGAATGAATAAAATATACTATACGTTTAAAACGCCGCACAAAAGACCTCTAGCTCTGTAATTCAATATATGGAGTCTCTCAAGAGCTATTTTCTATTGACCCTGATTCATGTCCGGGGACTATAACTATTAGCAGGTAGGTACGGGTTCAATATCAATGTTCCAAAGATGGCAATGATGATAAGAACATTGAATTTCCCAATTGTGTTAGAATGTACTTTACCACTCCTGCAGTAGATCCACATAAGCGTCCGATTTCAGCAGAATGTATTGCTGTAAGCTGTAAGGACCTGTTGGTAGGCTCTGTATATGAAGTTCCCCACGCCGTTAGTAGCGATGCAGCTTGGTGTTGCCGCTCTGACCTTCCAGGACCTAGGTGGCGTCCCACGTGGTTTACTGGGCGGTCACGTGATCTGTATTTCCAGGCGGGGTTTTCAAACTTCTTTAACGCGAATTCATGTAGATATGCGTTTGTAGAGTCTTTTCTTTAGTTGTCCCTCACTGTCATTCACCAGACGCGTTTCGGGGTAAAAGGGACCCCTTCCTCAGTGGGACCAAAGACAGACACACCCTTACAATTTGCGTCACCGACAAACACCAACAAAAGAGATAACACACAGACGGAACTACAACCACCATTATCCTTCACAAACTCACTACCCAATACAGGATTACGAACTGAGGACATACAGAAAGACACAAACACACAGGGGAGAAGAAAGACCAGACGAGGAAGACACTGTAAGACGAAACAGATACGAGAAACAGAATCCATATCGAGTATAGTCAATTTGAGTAGTACCGAACTCACAGAGGCACAAATAAATTTACTAAATAAAGGCTTGAAATATGCCCCAACTACCAAGCTAGATAAATTTTCCACCTATATAGGGGTGGAGAAATGTATCCGAAAACTATGCTTGAAAAAATATTTTATTAAGAATCCTATAATAAAAGAACTAAATGAGGATTTTAATCATAAAAAATATGTACATACAGGATTAAAAACAGGTTCTAAACAATATCCAAAACAAGAGATTAGCCACCAAATGGCAACTTTTAAAAAATGCGTTGAAAGTGATTTAAGGAAACTAAAGGGATATAATATAAAAAATAACCTAACCAAAAGAGAGACTGAGGCTATTAAACAATTACAATCTGCCAATAATATAACCATTAGACCAGCAGATAAGGGGGGAGCCATAGTAGTTCTAAATACAGAAGATTATAATCAGGAATGTTTAAGACAACTACAGGATGAAACCACATATATGAAACTTAAACGAGACCCTACGGAAGAATATTTTAAATTATTAGTACAATATTGCAAAAAGGGCACTGAATCTGGGATCTTATTGGAACAGGAGGCCAAATACATTACAAATACTGAAAAGAGATTGCCTATTTTGTACTGTATTCCGAAAATTCACAAGGACCCAAAAAATCCTCCAGGGAGACCCATAATATCTGGGATTAACTCCATTTCATCAAATTTGTCAGGATATATTGACCGACTGTTACAACCTGCGGTCAAAAATATACCATCCTATATAAAAGATACTACTGACATTATCAAAATATTAGAGGGAGTGAACTTTAAAAATGGGTGGATAATGGGTACCTTAGATGTCAATTCACTCTATACGATAATTGATCATAAATTGGGTCTGAGGGCTCTATATCAACAACTTACTGCCCATAATACTATGAAGGAAGACCAGATCTTATATACGATAGAGGGAATTGAGTATATATTGACACACAATTATTTTTCTTTTTTTGTGGTTTGACAGTGGAGGTGTAATGTCCAGTTTTTTATAGTGTCCATAATTGACAAATGTGGGTTGGAACATGGGCTGGATCATTGGTTGAACCAGTGAGGGACATCTTTAAATCCAGGACTGGATCTTTTCTCAAGGCAGGTTTGCAGTCATAATATTCCAATATAGAGTCAGGTCTACATTCATTGTGTTTTAGTACAAACTCCTTAGTATTGGTAAAATTTATCAATCAATTGTACATTTAATGCGGTATAACATTTTTAATACATACATAAGACTTCATTGATGTAAAAAAGATAAAATCCGGAAAAAACGCATGTGCGGTTTTCATGCGGTTTCGATGCGTTTTTTGCGGAATGGGATAAAAATGGATCACAGTTAAACAATGGATACATTGGTAGGTATAAAAAATGACAAATGAATAAAATAATGACATTATGATAAATAAAATGTTGTACATATGTATACTTTCAGGTACTAAAAGACTGTCATAAATATCATAAATATCAAACACTACATCTTGATACTAGAAGGTTTGAAGATGTGTAGATGGATGTAAGGGAGGGCGCCTGAGCTGGCGGGAGAGAGAGATCTGGGTGTTGATAAACAACCTGACACAGATGTCACTGTCCCACCAGATCATGCGTCCCACTTATAGGAAGGCAAATAATTCCAAATCTGCATTCAAACCTTTGGGTAATAGGGTATTGAACTCAAAAATCCTCTTTGACTCCATCCTGGACATCTGGAGGATGTGATTCCCTCCTCTCCATGCATATCTAACTTTTTCTAATGCCATGTATTTTAAACTGGATGGGTCACTATCATGACAATCTTTATAATGTTTCGATAATGAGTGCAATTCGTACCCCTTCTTAATGTTCGCAATGTGTTCTGACACCCTCTTTTTTAATGTGCGTTTTGTCCTGCCAATATATTGTTTGTGGCACGGGCATTCTATTAAATATATAACGCTGTTTGAATCACATGTCAGTCCTTCCTTAATATCCATAGAGAATGTATTTTGCGTTGACTGAGCTTTGGTGGTTTTTTTAGGGAAATTTGTGATTTTACAATTGGAGCATCGTCCACATCTATGAAAACCGCTGAATGACAACCAATTTTGTTTTTCTCCTATATTGCAATTTTTCTTTTTTACTGATGGGGCAACTTTGAGACCCAGATTGGGAACCCTGGTATATGTTATTTGCGGTGTAGCATTTAATAGGGAGCCAACTATCTTATCCCCAAGCAGATGGTGCCAATGTTTTTTTATGACTCTCTCCATGCCTTTGTATTGTGCATTGAAGGGTAAGATAATTCTCAATATGTCATCTGTTATTCCCATCTGTCTGGGGATAAAAAAGTCTTCCCTTTTCATTGTTCTAACTTGCTCCAAAGATCCCTCCAATAAATGGATAGGGTATTGTTTCTCCATAAATTGTTGTTTAAGATTCTCTGCCTCCATTTCAAATTGTAATTCCTGAGTGCAGTTACGCTTTATCCTTCTAAATTGGCTTTTTGGTACATTCGTCAGCCATCTTGGTAGATGGCAGCTTGTGTACAATATGTAACTATTTTTAGTAACTGACTTTTGATATGTGTTACATATAAGTTTATTATCTTGTACTGTAATATTTAAGTCCAGGAATTGTATATTTGTCGTACTTATAGTGGAAGTGAACTTGAGGTTCCAATCATTTTCATTTATTTCTTCCAGGAATGACGATAGTGTTGTAGTTGTATCTTGCCATATGAATATTATGTCGTCTATGTACCTCCGCCATAGTACCAGACCCGCCCCCAGTTTAGGTCCAATGGTGATGTCCTCCCACTGGGCCATAAATAGGTTTGCATAACTAGGGGCGAATCTGGTACCCATGGCGGTTCCTTTTCTTTGTACATAGAATTCTTCCTTGAAAGAAAAATAATTGTGTGTCAATATATACTCAATTCCCTCTATCGTATATAAGATCTGGTCTTCCTTCATAGTATTATGGGCAGTAAGTTGTTGATATAGAGCCCTCAGACCCAATTTATGATCAATTATCGTATAGAGTGAATTGACATCTAAGGTACCCATTATCCACCCATTTTTAAAGTTCACTCCCTCTAATATTTTGATAATGTCAGTAGTATCTTTTATATAGGATGGTATATTTTTGACCGCAGGTTGTAACAGTCGGTCAATATATCCTGACAAATTTGATGAAATGGAGTTAATCCCAGATATTATGGGTCTCCCTGGAGGATTTTTTGGGTCCTTGTGAATTTTCGGAATACAGTACAAAATAGGCAATCTCTTTTCAGTATTTGTAATGTATTTGGCCTCCTGTTCCAATAAGATCCCAGATTCAGTGCCCTTTTTGCAATATTGTACTAATAATTTAAAATATTCTTCCGTAGGGTCTCGTTTAAGTTTCATATATGTGGTTTCATCCTGTAGTTGTCTTAAACATTCCTGATTATAATCTTCTGTATTTAGAACTACTATGGCTCCCCCCTTATCTGCTGGTCTAATGGTTATATTATTGGCAGATTGTAATTGTTTAATAGCCTCAGTCTCTCTTTTGGTTAGGTTATTTTTTATATTATATCCCTTTAGTTTCCTTAAATCACTTTCAACGCATTTTTTAAAAGTTGCCATTTGGTGGCTAATCTCTTGTTTTGGATATTGTTTAGAACCTGTTTTTAATCCTGTATGTACATATTTTTTATGATTAAAATCCTCATTTAGTTCTTTTATTATAGGATTCTTAATAAAATATTTTTTCAAGCATAGTTTTCGGATAAATTTCTCCACCCCTATATAGGTGGAAAATTTATCTAGCTTGGTAGTTGGGGCATATTTCAAGCCTTTATTTAGTAAATTTATTTGTGCCTCTGTGAGTTCGGTACTACTCAAATTGACTATACTCGATATGGATTCTGTTTCTCGTATCTGTTTCGTCTTACAGTGTCTTCCTCGTCTGGTCTTTCTTCTCCCCTGTGTGTTTGTGTCTTTCTGTATGTCCTCAGTTCGTAATCCTGTATTGGGTAGTGAGTTTGTGAAGGATAATGGTGGTTGTAGTTCCGTCTGTGTGTTATCTCTTTTGTTGGTGTTTGTCGGTGACGCAAATTGTAAGGGTGTGTCTGTCTTTGGTCCCACTGAGGAAGGGGTCCCTTTTACCCCGAAACGCGTCTGGTGAATGACAGTGAGGGACAACTAAAGAAAAGACTCTACAAACGCATATCTACATGAATTCGCGTTAAAGAAGTTTGAAAACCCCGCCTGGAAATACAGATCACGTGACCGCCCAGTAAACCACGTGGGACGCCACCTAGGTCCTAGAAGGTCAGAGCGGCAACACCAAGCTGCATCGCTACTAACGGCGTGGGGAACTTCATATACAGAGCCTACCAACAGGTCCTTACAGCTTACAGCAATACATTCTGCTGAAATCGGACGCTTATGTGGATCTACTGCAGGAGTGGTAAAGTACATTCTAACACAATTGGGAAATTCAATGTTCTTATCATCATTGCCATCTTTGGAACATTGATATTGAACCCGTACCTACCTGCTAATAGTTATAGTCCCCGGACATGAATCAGGGTCAATAGAAAATAGCTCTTGAGAGACTCCATATATTGAATTACAGAGCTAGAGGTCTTTTGTGCGGCGTTTTAAACGTATAGTATATTTTATTCATTCAATTTTTATGAAATGTTTTATGTATATTGTTTTATTTGCATAGTTTGAAGCCTATATATAATATATAAAGAATTTATATGGATACCAATCACCGTGTGTTTGCCTTATATTGAGTGACCCCCATTACAAACTTTTCATCCAAGATCTTGGAGTTGTTGCGTTATTTTTTTCTTTAGTCCCCTCACATACGCCAGTATCCTGCCCCTGAACACGGCTTTAGCCGTATCCCAAAATAAAGAAGGGTTATCTACACTCGACATGTTGTCCCCCCTAAACTCCAAGTACCAGCCTCGAAGGGTATCTTTAAAATTTTCATCATTTTATGATGAAGAGGGGAACCTCCAGATGATATCTTGGCCTTTCGGTTGAAGTTCTAGAAGAACCACAGAGATGGTCCGATATCACCATATCATGGATTTTTGGTTCTACTATTCTAGATTTCAGAGATTCTGAAACTAAAAAGTAATCGATCCTGGACCATGAGTCATGTGGAGGTGAATAAAAAGTGAAGTCCCTGTCGTCTGGATTTGCAAGTCTCCATATATCTGTCATGGCTGTATCTCGTAAAAAGGGCTCTAGCACTTTGTCATGCGTGTGGGGTAGATCAGGTCGTCTAGCTGCTCTTCTTCTATCCTCCGCCGTGTTAACTACAGTATTGAGATCTCCCCCAATTAGTTGTCTTGTAACAGGGTCTCTATTCAGTCTGGTTGCCAGGTCAGCAAATAAATATTTATTATTACTATTAGGGCCATATATATTATATAGCTTAATTTCTCCTGAATCTGTGCTTAGATGTAAGGTACACCACCGCCCCATGTCGTCAGATTCAATCCCAAGTATGTCATAGGCTAGATTTCTATGTAGGAGGAACAATACCCCTGCTTTATGATGTACTGCCTGGGAACCCACAACCTTCCACACCAAGACTTCTCCATTCTATGGAAGTCACCTTCTAACAAGTGGGTCTCTTGTAACATAGCTATATCAGCTCTTAAATGCTTTAGTCGTTTTAGTATCATATTGCGCTTATGTGGGGAGCGCAACCCTTTAACGTTCCACGACACAATTTTCATAACCTGGAAAAAACCTTCCACTTTAAAAGGCTGTCCTGTGCGGGGATGATGAAATATAGGGCCTTATAATATGAGAACATTGAAGAAAGTGGAGGCATGGAAAGGTGCCTTTCTTCTGTGTATTAAGTATACTCATGTCTCAATGTCTCCTTATTACTGCCCAGATCGGCGCGCACCAATTTATCCCTATAGCTCGTTTTTTTTTAATTACATATCAGTGGTGGATTTTTAAATTCTTCCTTTTGTCAATAAGCGCCAGTGTTTTCGCACCATGTTCTCAAACCCCGAGCTGTATACAATGTATGTATGAATGTTAACCTCTGTTGTTTCCCCTGGAGAGGGGTGTGTGATGGGGTTTTCAGATCAGATTTCGCCCCACATCTAGGATATCCCCTCTCGGCAAATCTCATGGTCATTTCTTCCAGTCTGGAATCTTGTCTCTCATGATCGGTAACAATGCGCCAAACTCGTTGAAATTGAGCTTTCGGTATGTTTTTTTTCAGTGATGGTGGATGAGCACTTGTGTAGTGTAGAACACGGTTTCTATCCGTCTCTTTCCTATACAGGTCAGTGGAAAGGTTTTACCCTGTTCATCTTTTATCACAACAGTGTCCAAAAAATTTACCATATTCATGTCCTATGTGTTTAAGTAGGTAAAGAAGGAGATAAGGGACTCCTGTGGCCCCGCCCTCACGCAAAAAAATGTCATCTATGAATCTTTTCAAAACTAGAATATTGTTCTGGTATTCAGTATATTATATATATATATAATTCCTTAATAGATGACATAAACGCATTTGCGTAGGGCAGGGCCATATTCAAGGAATTACATATATATATATATATATATATATATATATACAGTGCCTTGCAAAAGTATTCACCCCCTTGACTTTTTTTGTATTTTGTTTCCTCACAGCCTGGAATTAACATGGATTGTTTGAGGATTTGCATCATGTAATTTACAGAACATGCCGACAACTCTGAAGATGTTTGTTTCCTTTTTTTTTTTTTATTGTGAAGCAAACAACAAATAGGACAAAATAACAGAAAAAGTGAATGTGCATAACTATTCACCCCCCTAAAGTCAGTACTTTGTAGAGCCACCTTTTGCGGCAATCACCGCTCCAAGTCGCTTTGGATAAGTCTCTATGAGCTTGCCACATCTTACCACTGGGATTTGTGCCCATTCCTCCTTGCAAAACTGCTCCAGCTCCTTCAGGTTGGATGTTTGCGCTTGTGAACAGCAATCTTTAAGTCTGACCACAGATTTTCTATTGGATTGAGATCTCGGCTTTGACTCGGCCATTCCAACACATTTACATGTTTTCCCTTAAACCACTCAGGTGTTGCTTTAGCCGTGTGTTTGGGGTCATTGTCCTGCTGGAAGGTGAACCTCCGTCCTAGCCTCACATCACGCACAGAGTGGGACAGGTTTTGCTCAAGACTATCCTTGTATTTAGCACCATCCATCTTTCCCTCAACTCTGACCAGTTTCCCAGTCCCATCCCCACAGCATGATGCTGCCACCATCATGTTTCACTGTGGGGATGGTGTTCTTTGGGTGATGTGATGTGTTGGGTTTGCCTCAAAGCGTTTTTTTTTAAGGCCGAAAAGTTCAATTTGAGACTCCTCAGACCAGAGTACCTTCCTCCATACATTTTGGGAGTCTCCCACATGCCTTTTCGCAAACTCACAATGTGCCTTTTTGTTTTTTGATGAAAGTAATGGCTTTCTTCTGGCCACTCTGCCATAAAGACCAACTCTATGGAGCGTAAGGCTTATTGTCGTCCTATATACAGATACTCCAGTCTCTGCTGTGGAACTCTGCAGCTCCTCCAGGGTTACCTAAGGTCTCTGTGCTGCCTCGGATTAATGCCCTCCTTGCCCGGTCCATGAGTTTTGGTGGGCGGTCGTCTCTTGGCAGGTTTGCTGTTGTGCCATGTTCTTTACATTTGGTTATGATAGATTTGATTGTGCTCTTGGGGATCATCAAAGATTTGGATATTTATTTATAACCTAACCCTGACTTGTACTTCTCAACAACATTGTCCCTTACTTGTTTGGAGAGTTCCTTGGTCTTCATGGCAGTGTTTGGTTAGGTGTTGCAGCCTCTGGGGCCTTTCAAAAAAGGCGTGCATATGTAATGACAAATCATGGTAATTGGTTGCACCAGAGCTTCCTAAAAAAGGGGGTGAATACTTACGCACATGTCAGTTTTCTATTTCTAAACAATAGTTTTATTTATATATTTTTCTCATTTCACTTCACCGATTCAATTCAGATTAACAAAACATTGAATTTAAGGCTGTCACAAAATACGAAAAAAAAAGTCAAGGGGGTGAATACTTTAGCAAGGCACTGTATATAATAATGAATACCAGCGCAATATTCTAGTTTGGAAAAGATTCATAGATGACATTTTTTGCTGTTTAGTAATTACCTCCCAGGATTGGGCTTTTGATGTCATGTGCACATGACTTATTTATTCCTATATTTGTTTAGATGAGAATGTGTTTGATAAAGGCTATAGCGCCGAAACGCGTCCAAGTTTACTTTGGATATATGCTATGATAAGAGAATAAAGCAAACCATACTGATTAAGGGGATACACGGCTGCTGGGATTTTCTTGGAAACTACACGTGGAGACTGCGCCTTCCCGTTGCAGCATGGACTTGATTGAGTGCCGACCGGATCGCTATTTGCAATAGTTGGTGTACAGTCATGGCCAAAAGTTTTGAGACCAATACAAATTGTGGTTTTCTGCTGCTTCAGTTTGTCTTTTTGTCAGACATTTCTATGGTATACTGAAGTACAATTCTAAGAATTTCATAACTTTTGTAACTTTTATTATTAAGGTATCGCAAGTCTTGGCGCAGGGTTTATGTGTGGCAAAACTTGCTACAAAGGGGCGAATGGCGTGGTCGGGCAGGTAGGCCTGGCTCATTTGTCAATTTCCATGCCGATTTTTGACGTGGAAAATGGCTTAAATCTACGCCAGCAAGAGGTCTGGTGTAGACCTAAGTCTGTCGCACGGCCTGCCAGACAAAGCTCCATACTTATGTAGAGGCCTGTGCATCTACATAACTTTGGCGCTCCTCCAACAGCACAGATAGACTTGAGATTGGCTTGGCCGGTCTAAATAAATGTCCCCCAATATTTCCAGTGTTGATCCCTCTTTTTAAAGACTTTCGCCCTGGCATGCTGGATGTCGGCTTCTGTTCCAAATCCTGACTGATGTTAACCCATTCTTGTCTAATCAGTGCTTGAAGTTTATCACAATTTCTGGAGAACATTTACTGTAGTGTCTGCTCCTGTTTTCAGGAGTAAAAACCTGTTTCAAACTGTTTTATTTTTTTTAAGTCTAATATACCAACTGATTTTGCGCCTGTTTTGGAGGCATTCGCGCCTTTTTCGTCTAATTCCTATTTGTAGACTAATTTTGGAGTTGTCTTTGTTTGCGTCTTATTTCTGATGTGTTTATGCACAGGTAGGTGCACCCTTTTTTTTGTTTAGTTTTTTTTTGCACCTGAATTAGTTGTACAAACAGTTTTATTTCTACCCCTGACCAGACTTCTTTTTCCCATCTGTTTTGAGGGGAAACTTGCTCAATTTTTTGCATTGAGAGAGATAAAGTTTTAACTTTTTTCTGGTCATTTGCGCAAATGATTTTTTTTTTCATGTGCAAACCAATGAGATAGATTGTAGGCTACATGCACACAACAGTGAAAAAAATGGCAGTTTAAAACAAACACAGTTTTTCATGGCCATTTTTCAACCATTTGTGCGTCCATTTTGTGGCCATCTGTCCATTTTTTATGGCATCTTGCATCCGTTTTTATTTATTATTTAAAATGGATCAATTTAATTGGCTTTTTTATATAAAATCCCAACCCCTACAGTATACATTATGTCCCCCATAGTGGCCCCAGCTGTAATAATGTCACCCATTGTGGTCCCCAGCAGTAATAAGTCTTCCATAGTGGCCCCCAGTGGGTCTTAGCTATATTTATTTTTTAAGCAAAAATATAAAATCACCCACCTTATCCACGTGCACGCACAGAGGGAGTCGCCCCTCTCCTCATTGTGAAGGATCTGCGACAAGCGTGGCCATGTGAAACTAATATTTTTAACGACCATTAGATGGGTGCACGGCTATCTAAGCTGCCGCTAAAATGGTCCCATTAAATTCAATACAGTGCATCTGGAGGTGAAAAGGGTCAAAAATATAACATGTCTTGTTTTTTGACGGCCGCTATTCACTGGCCAAGTGAATAGCACCAGAGACTTTAATTAATGCTAAAAATTGCCATTTTTAATGTTCATGCGCATGTAGCCTTAGGGCTCATGAACGTATTATTATTTTTTTTTTCGTGTCTGTTCCCTTTTTTTTTTTGGGCCCGTACGGAACCATTGTATGTGATGGGAATACCCCTTTAAGCTGATTTTTTAAGCGATCATAAATTTGAGGCAATTTATAGACAGGCATTTTAAATACACCAGTCTTTATTTTACTCCAAAAAAAAAAAAAGGCTAGTTTAATAAATGTGCCCCTCTGTTTTTGCTTCTCCATCCGCTTTTTGAGGATTGACAACAGATTCTCAGTGGGATTGAGATCTGAGAAGTTTTCTGGCTGTACACCCCAAATTTTTAAGTTTTGTCCAGCAAGCCACTTTTGTTACTTTTGTGTTCATCACCGGATTGCACCTGGATCATTGGGAGAAGTTGCTCTTGGAGGATGTTTTGACACCATTCTTTATACATGGCAGTGTTTTTAGGCCAAAATTATGAGCCTACCCCCTTGGATCAGAAACAACCCCACACATGAATTGTCCCCGGGTGTATTCCTTTAGCCCGGGCTAACATCTTTCAAAAACACATAACAAAAAATGCATGAAAAAACATGCGTTTTTACCACAATTGAATTTTTTACAGGTGACGTCACAGGGAACATTGCTAGGCTGAAGCCTATGCCTAGCGATGTAAAAAATATAAACAAATAAGCCCTTGACCTGCGCGATACAGTGGCCGTCGCTCTCCGTTTAAATGAAGAGGCAGACACGCGTGTGTCTACCACTCCATTCAACTCTATGCGACTGCCGGAGATAGCTGACCGCTTGTACTCGGCTATCTCCAGCAGCCCCATAGAGCTGAAAGAAGTGGCAGTGTGCATGCGTGACTGACGCTCCATTCAAATGGGGGGAGCACGGAGCCCCAGAGGTGAAATCCCTGCTGACCAGACACTTATTGCCTCTCCTGTGGATGGGCGATGTCTTTAATGTGGGAAACTCTTTACATCAATGTAGTAATTATCTATGCAGTTTTTACAGGTGAAACACATTAAAATAATTTTTCACCTGGAAAAAAACCCAAATGCATTTTTATGTTTTTTGGAATACATAAAAAAAAGCACCATAAACGTAATTATTATTTATTTTTTATATACCATGATTTGTCTTTGTAAAGCCAACCAGTCTCGGTGCATCCCTAGCCTAATAGCCAACCCCTTATATCTAGAATTAGAGCTTAGTAATAGCTGCATGAACCCTGAATGGACAGTAGGTGGCGATGTTTCCATGCTTAAAAATGCCAACTCTGTTTAGACCAGGAAGTGGCACTGGAGCCATCACACAACAGATCCCAAAGACACCTTTACATAAGACCCTATTGACCAGACCTCCCAAGTGCCCCTCTTTTGGAGGGACAGTCACTTTTTTTTTTTTTTTTCCCAAGTCCCTTTGTCCCTCTTTGCATAACGGATCCGTCCCGTTTCCATTATGCAGGAGAGGACTCCCCTGCATAACGGAAATGGGACGGATCTGTTCTGAAGCCCATAGACTTTTATTATGACGGAATGAATAACGGAATGTCTCTAAAGGCATTCCGTCATAGAATTGCATTATGGTCCGTGGTAACAGAATCCATGATGTAATTCTGCTTTTACCAGTAAACGAATCGCAAATAAATATCAAAATATGAAATTCACTCATCTCTAATTATCAGTATAGGAAAAGCGGAGAAGCCCTTGAATGCTAGCTGAGCTGTGGTACCCCGCCATGGCCACTACACGGTCTATGGCGCTGTCTGCTTCCAGCTTCATACACTGTATTGCGGCCAGCGCTGAGGCAACCCAACACAGCTATCCAGTGGAGGGTGGCGGGTGTCTTATTAATCTCCTGTTTTGAGGATAGGCCATCAATATAGTATGTAGGCTGGAGAACCCCTTTAAAGATTTCATTTTGTGAAGCTTCTGTACTTTTCTCCTACCTGTTACTGCTATTTAGCGCCCTGACCCATTCGTATTTCTGCGTGGCTGTGTCTAAATCCAACATGTCTTATTGTTCCCCCCAATTACGTTGATAGATGTGTTAAAAAAAAAATTGCAGATCCATTTTTAAGGACTCAAGTGGGGATGTGGCTGCGTGCATGAAGACTTGGAAGGTTAACATGAAGGACAGCAGGAAGCCACACACAATGGCTTGTTAGCTACATGCCATCTAATCTCCATGTATGACGTGTTGGGAAATGTTCTAGAATTGCCTCCTATAGATAAATCACATGAGGTTACTGCCATCAGGGCCACTTTGATGCTAATCATGGAATGTGCCTTAGGGTACTTTCACACTAGCGTCAGTGGATTCCAGCAGGCAGTTCCATTGCCGGAACTGCCTGCCATTACGGGAATCTGTATGCAAACGGATACCATTTGTAGACGGATCCGGATGTGGATCCGTCTCACAAATGTATTGCAATACCGGATCCATCTCTCCGGTTGTCTTCCGGAAAAACGGGTATTTATCTTTTTCACATTTTTAAAGGTCTGCGCATGCGCAGACTGCAAAACCGGGTCCATTTTTCCGGAACACTTAGGGCCGGATCCGGCATTAATGCATTTCAATGTAAAATAACGCTGGTTCCGGCATTCCGGTAAGTGTTCCGGAATTTTGGACTGAGAAAATACTGCAGCATGATGCAGTATTTTCTCCATCCAAAAAAACGTACTGTGAAGACGAAAGACATCCTGAACGGACTGCTCTCTATTCAGAATGCATTAGGATAAAACTGATCGTTTTTTTTTTCCGGTATTGAGCCCCTAGGACGAAACTCAATGCCAGAAAAAAAAAACGTTTACAGTGCATCATATCTCAGTGAAAACCTACCCATCTTTTTGCACCGTGGCTGGCACTGTTATGGGACACTATGGCTAGTTCTGTTATGGGGGCACTGTGGCTGGCTTTCTGGCTACCTGTTGGAGAGCGGCAGTATGGTTGTGTTATGGGGGACACTGGCTTACATTATATAGATACCTCAAGTAGTATATCGTTCCTTCTGTCAACACAATAAAAAAGGGGCTTATTCACATGTAGTGGTTTTTCCTACAATTTTGGAAAATCCCTGTAAAAAACCAAAACAAGACATGTGAATAACTCTTTTTTTTTTTTTTTATATTTATTTTTATTTTAAAGATCATAATATTAATACATAAACTGATATTGATCACATCGATATACATAGTATGACAATCATAAACATCATTATAAACAAATAATAGAAATCATCCTACATTCTTACCCCAGGTAATAGAAGATCTAAGTATATCCCTCCCCCCCCCCCCCCCTTAGGCTGTCATCCACTTCATTCAATTAAATACATAATAGTTTCATTAGATATATCTACGTAGCTATGCGTGCAACTCTCCGTTTCCTTTCAATGTCCTCATATATTCTAATTTGTTGAAGGTATAAGCCCCACTCCCTTGTCGAGGGCGGGAAGACAGATCCCCAATACTTAACCAATATCACTTTGGCCACCATCAGTCCCCTCATCTAAATCCATCTGACCTGAGCCATAGTCACCAAAAATCACTATCAAGCTCCCTGGATTATAGTTCATTGAGGACTCCTTTTGAAGGGTAAAGAAGACCTCATCCCAATATTTTCTTATTTTACAGCAACTCCACAGCAAATGGACATAGTTCGCATTAACATATCCACATTTAGGGCAGCAACAATCCCGGTCTTTATTTTGGGGAAACTTTCCTTGGGTTTTGGGCGTATAATATAGTAGATGTAGGATCTTAAATTGGATTAATCTATGAGCTCTGGAAACTGTTGCCTTTCTCACATTCCTATAGATAGTGGACCACTGCAATGGAGAGCAATTCAACTCTTGTTCCCATTTTTCTGGGCTTCTAAAAGGCGTTACAGTTACCAGTGCCATTCGGAGTTTAGCGTATAACCTAGACATCTTCACCTTCTCGTACTTCTGGGCGTCACAGTAATCAAAGAATATATTCTCTCGTGGAAAAATACGGCCCCTATTCCTAGAGGCTTCAAATATATGTTCCAGCCGTGTATACATAAATAAATCTAATGGTGAACTATAGGAAAAACCAAATTCTGAAAGTGATTTAAAACGACCCAAGTAAAAAAGGTGAGAACACCCTATTAATACCCTTTCGTGCCCAATAACCAAAATCTGTAGTTTTGCAGAATTCCTCCAGCCCCCTATTCTCCCACAGGGGGGTGAAAGCAAACGGGCCAGAGACTTTAAGGATCTCCTTCAGCTTGTTCCACACCCTCTGTAGTGAGCAAGGGATCAGCAAGGACTTCCTCATTCCCATATTCCTCATTCCCATATCTCCAAACATGCAAAAATATTCTCTATTGGTTTATCAATGACTTTAGTCAAATACCGTGAAAGTAAACTCTCTTTCCCATAACAACAACGCTGAATCTGTGCACATAAATAATAACCTTGAAAAAAAGGTAGTGACAGCCCCCCATCTGCTTCCGACAACCATAGATATCTCTGCTTTATACGCACCCTCTTCCTTCCCCAAATTAGATCGTTAATCAAAGTCTCCAGTCTATGAAAGAAGATGTCGTCGATCCAAATGGGGGAAGCACACATCGGGAACAAAACTATAGGTAAAATAATCATCTTAATCAGTGCTATTCGATCTGTCTGTGCCAGTGTCAATTTCCGCCAAGCGCTAATCTTGGCCTTAACTTTATTCAGAACCGGGGCCAGATTAAGCTCATAAAACCTATTAATAGGAACCCCAATCTTAACCCCCAAATAATCCAAGGTATCATTAGGGACCAAAACACGAACTCGCCTCCCTTCGATGACTTTGTCCAGTTAATCATATAGCCTGATAGTTTACCATAGTCTTCTATTACCTCTATAACATAAGGGAGGATTTTCCAGCCCTGATCCAAGAACAGAATCACATCGTCAGCATATAGGCTTATTTTGTCACTCACTTCCGCCACTCCGAAGCCTTCTATACCCTTATCTGAACGGATCCGAGAAGCCAGCGGTTCAATAAAAAGAGCGAAGAGGAGAGGAGACAGGGGACAACCCTGTCTCATCCCTCTCTGCATCATAACAGGGGGAGAACTAATACCGTTGATATTAATACATGCAACTGGCTGTTCATATAGCATTTGGGTCATTTCCACAAAAACATTCCCAATGCCAAAGTGAGACATCGTAGCCCACAGAAAAGGCCACTCCATCCTGTCAAACGCTTTTGCGGCGTCTAAAGACAGGATGGAGTGGTCTATGCCCCCCCCCCCCAACAGACACATTCAGATATACCCTATATAGGCTCATCTGGATCTGGCGGCCCGGGATAAAGCCCGTCTGATTGGGGTGAACCAGACAAGCTATAACCCTCTTCAGGCGATTAGCCTGAATTTTTGCAAAAATCTTATAGTCTGTATTTAGGAGCGATAACTCTTAAAGAGGACCTGTCACCGCTCATGACATGTCTGTTTTAATAGCCTTATGTATTCCCCATGTAATAAAAATTCTGGAGCATCTATTCTTATGGCTCTATGTTGTGCCATTCCTTTATTACTCCTACTAGAAGTTATGAATAAATTGCCAGCAGTCTGCAGTAAGGGTACAGAGGAGAGGTAATCTTTGTGACAGAATGGCTCAATATTTTTAATAAAGGCCAATTGAAAATATGGTTTTTAGCCAAAAATGAGTGAAATATAATCATAAACAGAAATTGCCTCTAAAAGGTGTACATAGCCAATACACAATCAACGGTGCGCCACTGGCAAACGGGGCCCAGTCACAGTTGTGACTGCTGCAACCCCTATAGATATGCCAGTGATTACAATGTAACGCAGAGGTGCATGGACTCTGGTAATGCCAAAATATTCTTTATCTTCTGTTCTATACTGTCCTTTCAAATGCGTCAATTCCCACACCCCAGCTTCCCCTGTGTGCATACATGTCATCCATTATTCAGGTGACATATTACATGTCCCTCCCACCAAAATAACAGGCAGGTGATGGAGCTCCTTAAAGGCCCCTTTCACACGGGCGAGTTTTCCGTGCGGGTGCGATGCGTGCGGTGAACATATTGCACCCGCACTGAATCCTGACCCATTCATTTCTATGGGGCTGTGCACATGAGCGGTGATTTTCACGCATCACTTGAGCGTTGAGTGAAAATCGCAGCATGCTCTATATTGTCCGATTTTCACGCGACGCAGGCCCCATAGAAGTGAATGGGAAGCGTGAAAATCGCATAGCATCCGCAAGCAAGTACGGATGCGGTGCGATTTTCACGCACGGTTGCTAGGAGACGATCGGGATGGAGACCCAATCATTATTATTTTCCCTTATAACATGGTTATAAGGGAAAATAATAGCATTCTGAATACAGAATGCATAGTAAAACAGCGCTAGAGGGGTTAAAAAATAAATAAAAATAATTTAACTCACCTTAGTCCACTTGATCGCAAAGCCGGCATCTCCTTGTGTCTCCTCTGCTGATGAACAGGACCTGGGGTGAGCTGCTGCATTAAATACCGGTTAAGGACCTTTGATGACGTCACTCCGGTCATCACATGGTCTTTTACCATGGTGAATCACCATGGTAAAAGATCATGTGACGTACCATGTGATGACCGGAGTGACGTCATCAAAGGTCATTAACCGGTATTTAATGCAGCAGCTCACCCCAGGTCCTGTTCAGCGCAGAGGAGACACAAGGAGATGCCGGCTTCGCGATCAAGTGGACTAAGGTGAGTTAAATTATTATTTATTTATTTATTTTTTAACCCCTCTAGCGCTGTTTTACTATGCATTCTGCATTTAGAATGCTATTATTTTCCCTTATAACCATGTTATAAGGGAAAATAATACAATCTTCAGAACATCAATCCCAAGCCCGAACTTCTGTGAAGAAGTTCGGGTTTGGGTACCAAACATGTGCGATTTTTCTCACGAGAGTGCAACGCATGACAATGTTTTGCACTCGCGCGGAAAAATCGCGCATTTTCCCGCAACGCACCCGGCTCTTATCCGGGCAAAAAAACTGACACCCGTATGAAAGAGGCCAAAAGGGTTTTCCTAGACTATAAAAATTATGACCTTTCCTCTGCATAGGTCATCAATATCTGATCGGTGGGGGTCTGACACCCAGGACCACCACGATCAGCTGTTTGAGAAGGCACCGGTGGTCCTGTGAGCGTGGCGGCCTTCTCCGTGCTCACCAAGCACAGCACCGTACATTGTATACCGGCTGTGCTTGGTATCGCTCCTAGCCCCATTCACTTCAGTGGGGCTGAGCTGTGCCTAGGTCACGTGACCGATGATCATGTCCTCACTTGCCTTGGAAATGCTTATCGCGGGGGTCCCGAGAGTCAGCCCCCCACCGATCAGATACTGATGACCTATCCAGAGGAAAAACCCTTTAAGGAAACCAGCTGTGTTTGGAGACTTAGGCCTCATGCACACGACCATACGTATTTTGCGGTCCGCAATAAATGGATCTGCAAAAAATACGGATGACGTCCGTGTGCATTCCGTATTTTGTGGAACGGAACAGCTTGCCCCTAATAGACCAATACTGTCCCTGTCCGTAATGCGGACAATAATAAGACATTTTAGGCCTAAAGGTAGCACCTACCATCAAGAGAAATCGAAAAGCTCCATCCAATGCATTAAACTGGCTTACATCCAAAGGTTTCCACAGATGTGGTAAATGTAATATTTGCAAAACAACATCTTTTCCGAATAAAATAATAGAGATCATATCCACCCACAACACATACAAATTCCAGATTAAAGATGTCCTTACTTGAGGCTCTACAGACGTTATCTACATAATGGAATGTCCATGTCATAAACAATATGTAGGACGTACGAAACACCCCCTGAAAAAGAGGATTGCGGAACATACGGCCAACATCAGGAAAGGGTTCGAACGACATTCAGTGTCAAAACACTATAAAGATCATCATAACAGTGATCCCTCCACCCTAACGTTTGCGGCCCTCGAAAAAGTCAGAAGACATTGGAGATGCGGTAACCACACTATGAATATGTTTAGAATCGAATCAAGAAGAATTTTTGAATTTGATACCTTGATCCCAACCTCCATGGAGATCTTCTGTTTCCTGTAAACATTTGACGTTTGGGGCGGGTGCCAATCCGGGATGGGACCTCGAGGTCAGGCTGTTTACCAGCACCTCCTGGTCAGGATCCCGTCCCTATTTTCTCTATCAGCCTCAATATCACTATATCTGCCAGTTCTCCACTAGAACCTGGACGATGAGACAAGAAAATGAATATGGGCATCATAAACATACCATACTTACCGTGAAATATATGTAAGATTGACCTTCTAGGAATGTTAGCAATAGACCCACCCGTAACATATAAAACAAATATTTAACCCCATATGCTGTAAATTATTAATAAAAAACAATAATAGAAGTTAGTAAATTCATCAGCACAGGACAATTTCCCCAGGCACCTCGCACAACACACGAGTTCACATTAGGGCTCTTTCACACTTAGCACACATATTAATTCCAGCTCACCTCCCTGGTCGGTAAATGCAGTCCCGGTTCCAGGAGCCTTGGGGTGTGTCCCCGCTGCAATGATGTCAGTTTCCCCTCCCTGAAAATTTGGGAAGGTGGATTGGAGATACATTTAAATATGGTGCTACATTTTTGTTATGTTGTTACGACTAAGGACTTAGTTCCGAAACGCGTCAACTAAAACTGTATACTGGTGGATATGTCTGCTGTAAATACTATTTGTGAATAAAGAAGAAGTTTCTAGAGGATCTCTATACGAATCCGGAGCCGTTTTTTCGTATTTGTGCTCTTTTACACTTGCGTTGTACGGATCCATCGTGTACTCCATTTGCCGGAATTACACGCCGGATCCGGAAAAACGCAAGTGAACTGAAAGCATTTGAAGACGGATCCGTCTTCAAAATGCGTTCAGTGTTACTATGGCAGCCAGGACGCTATTAAAGTCCTGGTTGCCATAGTAGTAGTGGGGAGCGGGGGAGCAGTATACTTACCGTCCGTGCGGCTCCCGGGGCGCTCCAGAATGACGTCAGAGCGCCCCATGCGCATGGATGACGTGTCCATGCGATCACGTCATTCATGCGCGTGGGGTGCCCTGACGTCACTCTGGAGCGCCCCGGGAGCCGCACGGACGGTAAGTATACTGCTCCCCCGCTCCCCACTACACTTTACCATGGCAAACAGGACTTTAGCATCCTCGCAGCCATGGTAACCATTCAGAAAAAGCTAAACGTCGGATCCGGTAATGCGCCGAAACGACGTTTAGCTTAAGTCCGGATTAATGCCTTTCAATGGGCATTAATTCCGGATCCGGCCTTGCGGCAAGTGTTCAGGATTTTTGGCCGGAGCAAAAAGCGCAGCATGCTGCGGTATTTTCTCCAGCCAAAAAACATTCCGATCCGGAACTGAAGACATCCTGATGCATCCTGAACGGATTTTTCTCCATTCAGAATGCATGGGGATAATCCTGATCAGGATTCTTCCGGCATAGAGCCCCGACGACGGAACTCTATGCCGGAAGAAAAGAACGCAAGTGTGAAAGAGCCCTTAGGCGGTTACACATCACCTCACCAACGCACCAGTGTGAACACCACTTTATACATCTCAGTCATACGTCCCTTTTTATTCCACATATCACAATGCACAATATTACCATTAATATGTTATAAATACATTGGATATCGAGCAGGCTTCTCCCATAACGTGACATTAGATTTGCTTCACATATTTGCACATTTATATACCTCATTATATAAGCCCCATGGATTGTTCTTTATCTGGGTTCTTTTTTAACCCCTTAAGGACACAGGACGTACCGGTACCCCCTATTTCCCGAGTCCTTAAGGACACAGGACGTACCGGTACGTCCTAACTTAAAATCGGGATGCCGCGGGGGTTAATCGCAACGGGATGCCGGCTGAAATTTGACCCCCCCCGCATTGGCGATCACAGAAAACCGCAGGTCAATTCAGACCTGCGGTTTTCTGCGTTTCCGGTCCATTCGGGTGTCCTGTGACCCGATGAACCGGAAAAAGACTGCGATCGGTGGCGTGATTACACACCACCAATCGCAGTGCGAAGATTTGCAGAGGCGGTGCTGGCCCTGGTGCTGAACACTGCTGTCCAGGGTGCTGATTGGTGCAGGGGAGAGAGGCGCGAGATTCAAACTTCCTGCGCACCTCTCTCTTCTCCTCTTCCTGTCCAGCACCCTGACCGTGCAGCATCGTCCAGCACCAGCTCCTGCGTCCCCCTAATCAGCATCCATCACCCTCCTGCAACCATCGCCACCCAGGTAGGGTCAGTGAGGGAGAGGCACCGTTAGGCAGGGAAAGAAGGGAAAAGTTAGTTAGGAAAAAAAAAGAAAAAGTACTTTTATTCAAAACTTTTTTTGATCCATCTATCAGACCCCAGACCCCCCCCTGCCACTTGCCCCCCCCCCCCCCCCCACCACCAGGGATCCTGTGGCCCACCCTAGTACGAGCCGCCCTGGGGTTCGTACTGGTTTCCCGGCCCACCAAATAAGTTCACCGGAGCCCCCTGCCGATGAACTTTGAGCCTGAGATTCCGGATTTTGCTGGCAATCCTGGAATCCAGATTCCCACAGTGGGGTTTACTGAAATTGACTATTTTAGTTTTTTTTTCAGTAACCCACTGGTGAATCTGATGGTGGAGCAGACAAATCTGTACGCCCAACAGTTCGTCGCTCAAAACCCAGGCTCATTTTTGGCTAGACCCGGTGGCTGGACGCCGGTCAGTGCAGCTGAGATGAGGACATTTTGGGGCCTCGTGCTGCATATGGGTCTAGTCCAAAAACCCAGTGTCAGGCTGTACTGTAGTGGGGGCGTCCTATACCAGACCCCACTGTACAGTATGGTCATGACACGCTCCCGGTTTGAGGCCATCCGGAAATGTCTGCATTATTCCGATAATGCAGCATGTCCACCCCGAGGTGATCCTGCCTATGACCGGCTGTATAAGATATGGCCGGTCATCGATCACTTTGGGGCCAAATTCATGGAGGCCTACATACCTGGAAGGGAGGTCTCTCGTTGCGTTCAAGGGGAGACTCAGTTTCCGCCAATATATTCCCACAAAGCAGGCGAGGTATGGCGTGAAGCTATACAAAATTTGTGAGAGTACCTCAGGGTACACTTACAAATTTTGTGTGTACGAGGGGCGAGATTCCCGTATTCAACCCCCAGAATGTCCCCCCACTCTGGGTGTTAGCGGGAAACTCGTGTGGGACCTTATGTACCCACTGCTGGATAACGGTTACCACTTGTACGTGGATAACTTTTATACCAGTATCCCCTTGTTCAGGTCCCTTGCCGCCAGATCCACATTCGCTTGTGGGACCGTGTAGAAAAATCAACGCGGCCTCCCTGCCTACCCCCTCCAGGTACCTATCCCCAGGGGTGAGACCCGTGCACTTACCAGTGGAAACCAGTTGCTGGTCAGGTATAAGGACAAGAGGGATGTCCTTATGCTGTCCACAATCCACGGTAACAGCACCACCCCAGTCTCTGTGCGAGGTACCGCGGCAACGGTCCTCAAGCCCGATTGTATCGTCGACTACAATCGGTATATGGGAGGAGTTGATCTCTCTGATCAAGTCCTCAAGCCATATAACGCCACGCGCAAAACCCGGGCATGGTACAAAAAAGTTGCGGTCTACTTGGTGCAGGTTGCCTTGTACAACTCTTTTGTACTATCCCGAAGCGCTGGCAGCACAGGGACATTCCTCCAGTTCTATGAGGTAGTCCTCAAGGACCTGATCTTTTCGGACTGGGAAAGAGCAGGCCGGAGTACCTCGGGAACTGGAGGCGCCCGGATCGTCCCTGGCCAACACTTTCCAGGTGTGGTCCCCCATACAGGAAAGAACGGACGAACCCAAAAAAAGTGCAGAGTGTGTCACAAGAGGGGGATACAGAAGGACACCACCACTCAGTGCGACACTTGCCCCGATCATCCGGGCCTCTGCGTTATCGATTGCTTCAGGGAGTATCACACTTCCATGGAGTACTAAATTTTTATAATCCCCAACAGTCCACTAGAGAACATAAAACACTATGGATCTCAGACTTTGGAGACACGGAAACAATTTTTCTTTCCCCAAAAAATATTAGTTTTAGTGCAGGCATCCTCAAACTGCGGCCCTCCAGATGTTGTAAAACTATAACTCCCAGCATGCCCAGACAACCTACAGCCATCAGCAGGGCATGGTGCGAATTGTAGTTTTAAAACATCTGGAGGGCCACAGTTTTAGGATGCCTGCTTAGTGTCTCCAAAGTCTGAGAGCCATACATATTGGGCATCGTCGCGTGCGTAAAAGTCGTCGCTATAAAAATAACTTTTGACCAAATGCCTTGGATGAACGGTGTTAAAAATATAAAATAAAAACGGTGCCAAAACACCCATTTTTGGGCAAAATTTCAATTTAAATTCATTTTGCCGGTAATAAAGCAAGGGTTAACAGCCAAACAAAACTAAATATTTATTGCCCCGATTCTGAAGTTTGCAGAAACACCCCATATGTGGTCGTAAATGGCTATATAGCCGCACGGCAGGGCATAGAACGAAGGGAACTCCATACGGTTTCTGGAAGGCAGATTTTGATGGACAGTTTTTTTTTTGACACCATGTCCCATTAAAAGCCCCCCCTGATGTAGCCTAGACTAGAAACTCCAAAAAAGTGACCCCATCTAAGAGACTACACCCCTCAAGGTATTCAAAAGTTACTTTACAAACTATGTTAACCCTTTAGGTGTTCCACAAAACTAAATAGCGAATGTAGAAACAATTTTAGAATTTAATTTTTTTGTTACATTGCCTCAAAAAAGAGTAATATAGAGCAAGCAAAAATCAAATTTACCCCAAAAATTGTCCCAAAACAACAACCACCTTATCCCGTAGTTTCCTAGATGGGGTCACTTTTATGGAGTTTCTACTCTAGGGGTGCATCAGGGGGCTTGAAAGGGTACATGGTGTAAATAAACCAGTCCAGCAAAATCTGCCTTCCAAAAACCATATGACGTTCCCCTTCTTCTATGTCCTGCCGTTTAGCCAAATAGTAGTTTACGACCACATATGGGGTGTTTCTGCAAACTACAGAATCAGGGCAACCCATATTGAGTTTTGTTTGGCAGTTAACCCTTGTTTTACTCCTGGAAAAAATTGATTATATTGGAAAATTTTCCAAAAAATAGAAATTTCGAAATTGTTTCTCCATCTGCCATTAACTCTTGTGGAACACCTAAAGGGTTAACAAAGTTTGTAAACCCAGTTTTGAATACCTTGAGGGGTGTACTTTCTTAGATGGAGTCACTTTTTTGAAATTTCTATTCTAGGGGTACAACAGGGGGCTTCAAAATGGACATGGTATAAAGAAAACCAGTCCTGCAAAATCTGCCTTCTGAAAACTACAGAATCAGGGCAACCCATTTTGAGTGTTGTTTGGCAGTTAACCCTTGTTTTACTCCTGGAAAAAATTGATTATATTGGAAAATTTTCCAAAAAATAGAAATTTCGAAATTGTTTCTCAATCTGCCATTAACTCTTGTTGAAGACCTAAAGGGTTAATAAAGTTTGAAAAAACAGTTTTGAATACCTTGAGGGGTGTAGTTTCTAGAATGGGGTCATTTTTGGGAGGTTTCTATTATCTAAGCCTCACAATATGACTTCAAACCTGAACTGGTCCATAAAAAGTGGGATTTTGAAGATTTCTGAAAAATGTCAAAATTTGCTTCTAAACTTCTAAGCCTTGTAACATCCCCCAAAAATCAAAATATCATTCCCAAAATGCTACAAACATGAAGTAGACATATGGGGAATGTAAAGTCATCACAATTTTTGGGGGTATTACTATGTATTACAGAAGTAGAGAAACTGAAACTTTGAAATTTGCTAATTTTTCAAAAATTTTGGTAAAAATTGTATTTTTTATGCACAAAAATCAACTTTTTTGACCCAATTTTAGCAGTGTCATGAAGTTCAATATGTGACGAAAAAACAATCTCAGAATGGCCTGGGTAAGTCAAAGCGTTTTAAAGTTATGAGCACTTAAAGTGACACTGGTCAGATTTGCAAAAAATGGCCTGGTCCTTAAGGTGAAATATGGCCGTGTCCTTAAGGGGTTAAATACCTTTTTTTTCAACACCTATTCAACCCACCCTCTTAATTGATACCTTTTTAATTGACATTTCTTATATGATGTTTTTTACAGTATAAGGCCTCCTTCACACAAACGTTTTTTTCCCCCCTGTAAATGTTTTTTGCGTTCCGTATACCGTCCGTATACGGACCCATTCATTTCAATGGTTCTGCAAAAAAAACCTGAATGTACTCCGTATGCATTCCGTTTCCGGATTTCCGTTTTTCCGTTGAAAGATAGAACATGTCTTATTATTGCCCGCAAATCATTCAAGTCAATAGGTCCGCAAAAAAAAGGAACACATACGGAATGTACTCCGTATGTCTTCCAGATCTGTTCCGTTTTTGCAGAACCTATTGAAAATGTTATGTCCTGCCCAATTTTTTCTATGTAATTACTGTATACTGTATATGGCATGCGGAAAAACGGAACAGAAACGGAAGCAAAACACTGAAAAAGCCATACGGTCATGTGAAAGAGGCCTAAGGCTACATGCACACGACCGTATGTGTTTTGCGGTCCTCAAATTGAGGATCCGCACAAAAATCCTTTTGCGGATCCATTGTAACAATGCCTAAAACGGACAAGAATAGGGCACGTTTTATTTTTTTTGCAGGGCTACGGAACAGACATACTGATGCAGACAGCACATTTTTTGCGGACCCATTGAAATGAATGGATCCGCATTCTATTAGCAGAAAAAAATGGAACAGACACGGAAACAAACAACGTTCGTGTGCATGTAGCCTAAGCCTTCATTTGAGAATGATTTTAAATGTAAGTTATTTTATTTTATATATGTGCCACGGAGGATCCATTCCATCTTTTCAGTGTCATTTCTGTTTTTGAGAAGACTCCTCCCCTGAAAAGTAACCCCCCCCCTATATAAGTCCTATAGAAGTCATATACTGCAGACCACTGAGGAAGAGGCATTGAGCCTCGAAACGCGTATGGTGTCTCTGCAGTAATATACACTCACCTAAAGAATTATTAGGAACACCATACTAATACGGTGTTGGACCCCCTTTGGCCTTCAGAACTGCCTTAATTCTACGTGGCATTGATTCAACAAGGTGCTGATAGCATTCTTTAGAAATGTTGGCCAATATTGTTAGGATAGCATCTTGCAGTTGATGGAGATTTGAGGGATGCACATCCAGGGAACGAAGCTCCCGTTCCACCACATCCCAAAGATGCTCTATTGGGTTGAGATCTGGTGACTGTGGGGGCCATTTTAGTACAGTGAACTCATTGTCATGTTCAAGAAACCAAGTTGAAATGATTCGAGCTTTGTGACATGGTGCATTATCCTGCTGGAAGTAGCCATCAGAGGATGGGTACATGGTGGTCATGAAGGGATGGACATGGTCAGAAACAATGCTCAGGTAGCCAGTGGCATTTAAACGATGGCCAATTGGCACTAAGGGGCCTAAAGTGTGCCCAGAAAACATCCCCCACACCATTACACCACCACCACCAGCCTGCACAGTGGTAACAAGGCATGATGGATACATGTCTCCCATTCTGTTTACGCCAAATTCGGTCTCTACCATTTGAATGTCTCAACAGAAATCGAGACTCATCAGACCAGGCAACATTTTTCCAGTCTTCAACAGTCCAATTTTGGTGAGCTAGTGCAAATTGTAACCTCTTTTTTCTATTTGTAGTGGAGATGAGTGGTACCCGGTGGGGTCTTCTGCTGTTGTAGCCCATCCGCCTCAAGGTTGTGCGTGTTGTGGCTTCACAAATGCTTTGCTGCATACCTCGGTTGTAACGAGTGCTTATTTCAGTCAACGTTGCTCTTCTATCAGCTTGAATCAGTCGGCCCATTCTCCTCTGACCTCTCGCATCAACAAGGCATTTTCGCCCACAGGACTGCCGCATACTGGATGTTTTTCCCTTTTCACACCATTCTTTGTAAACCCTAGAAATGGTTGTGCGTGAAAATCCCAGTAACTGAGCAGATTGTGAAATACTCAGACCTGCTCGTCTGGCACCATCAACCATGCTACGCTCAAAATTCCTTAAATCACCTTTCTTTCCCATTCTGACATTCAGTTTGGAGTTCAGGAGATTGTCTTGACCAGGACCACAACCCTACATGCATTGAAGCAACTGCCATGTGATTGGTTGACTAGATAATCGCATTAATGAGAAATAGAACAGGTGTTCCTAATAATTCTTTAGGTGAGTGTAGATATAGATTTTTTGTACACTCGAGCAGCCCTTGGATTAAGACTGGACATCGTTTACAAGATCCGCTGTTTCATTTAAGGCCTCTTTCACACTTGCGTTGTCCGGATCTGGCATGTACTCCATTTGCCGTAAGTGCCCGCCGGATCCGTAACACCGCAAGTGAACTGAAAGCATTTGAAGACTGATCCGTCTTCAAAATGCGTTCAGTGTTACTAAGGCAGCCAGGACGCTATTAAGGTCCTGGTTGCCATAGTAGTAGTGGGGAGCGGGGGAGCAGTATACTTACCGTCCGTGTGGCTCCTGGGGCGCTCCAGAATGACGTCATAGCGCCCCATGTGCATGGATGACGTGATCCATGCGACCACGTCATCCATGCACGTGGGGCGCACTGACGTCACTCTGAAGCACCCCGGGAGCCGTACGGACGGTAAGTATACTGCTCCCCTGCTCCCCACTACACTTTACCATGGCTGCCAGGACTTTAGCGTCCCGGCAGCCATGGTAACCATTCAGAAAAAGCTAAACGTCGGATCCGGTAATGCGCCGAAACGACGTTTAGCTTAAGGCCGGATCCGGATTAATGCCTTTCAATGGGCATTAATTCCGGATCCGGCCTTGCGGCAAGTGTTCAGGATTTTTGGCCGGAGCAAAAAGCGCAGCATGCTGCGGTATTATCTCCGGCCAAAAAACTTGCCGGCCCTGAACTGAAGACGTCCTAAGGGTCTATTCACACGTCCGTTGTTTTTTGCGGAACAGATCTGGACCCATTCATTTTCAATGGGTCCTGAAAAAAAATCAGACATTGTGCTGTCCGATGTCTGAACAGATCAGGAAAGAAACAACAGACGTGTGAATAGACCCTAAAGCATCTTGAACGGATTTCTCTCCATTCAGAATGCATGGGGATGATCCTGATCAGGATTCTTCCGGCATAGAGCCCCGACGACGGAACTCTATGCCGGAAGAAAAGAACGCAAGTGTGAAAGAGCCCTAAGACACGAGCCGTTCAATACAAAGCACCTTCAACTCGAGCAACTAGCATCCCACCGTAGCTCCCGCGGCGCCCACGTGGGACGCCACTTCACGGGCAGGTAGAGCTCAGCTGGTCAAGACTACTTCTTCCCGCGAACATTCGGACTGGTAATGTAATTGAAACGTTGCCATTCACAACAATCTGTGCTGCAATCAGCCTAACATGCGTTTTGTGTCTATAGCGGTACATCGCTAATACGGTAGACATCCTAAACCGTGTTTACCGCACACAGGATAGCGCTACAGTCATATATTATTATACCGCAGGCTTTTGTGAGCCATAAATATATTACCCTAACTTACCGGAAAACATCAGATTTATTGTGACGTTCTCACTGTCACTGATAAGTAAAAAGGAAGACTGTCAAAGCTGAAGGGAAGTTCTCTGACTTATACAGTTGCTGATCTCTCACTTATCACTGGAATGCCCATTCATGAAACAGTGTGAACGAACTTGGACCATTTAGAACGTTGATGTAGCTGGGGCGGAGATATGACGAAAAGAGGCAGAACAGCCTGGGCACCAATGAGGTGAAAGCCGCTCCTGGGCACTTGCGAGCCCTAATTTACATATGAGTAAAAGTCTGTTTTTGCCTTGGGGGAAATTCACAAGAAAACATCAAAGGTACCATTAGAATCATAGACTGCTAGGCTAGAGCGCTATGTAAGCGGTCTATAAGGTCAAAATCTGGTGACAGACTCACTTTAATTATCTTTTCATTTTTTATCCTTCTCTCACTGAGTTGTTTGAATTGGCAATATAATAAATTATTAACAGTATCACACACATTGTGGTTAATACACATGACCCTAGATATTTTGAGTGCCTCCCAGATGCAAAATTTACAATAATAGGACATGTTCTATTTTTTTTTGTGGAACAGAAATATGGAAACGGAATGCGGACCCATTGAAATGAATGGTTCCGCATACAGTCCGCAAAAAAACTGAACGGACACGGAAAGAAAATATGCTTGTGTGCATGAGGCCTTAGTGTCAATGCTCCATGGGAAAAATAATATGCAAAGAGGTATGAGAACCATCTCGCTGGCGTCGCCTTTTGGAAGTGGTTTAACAGGCCTTGGATCATAAGGGAAGGTAGCCAAACTGAATAACCATCCGCAGAAAGCTGTTCCGTGGTGTTTGGCTCTCATCAGTACGGAGTAGGATTTTGGTTGGCTGAGTGAGGTGTCTTGCATGTAGCTCAGAAGGGGTACTGGCTCTATTTAAGGAGACCAGCTGTGTATGGAGACCTAGTAGCAATGCTCCATGGGGAAAATATGCAAACAGGTATATCTACCTGAGAACTGTCTCGCTGGCGCCACCTGCTGGAGGAGGCTCCTTCTAAAGTACTCCCCTAAGCTGTGTCCAAGGCATGTGACTCAGCTAGCCAGAGACCTACTGTGTACCGATGAGGGTCAAACATCCCAAAAGAGCTGTCTGCAGATAAATATTTTCTTGGTCCAGGGCAGTGATGGCTAACCTCCGGCACTCCAGCTGTGGTGAAACTATGACTCCCACCATGCTATACTCATTTCTATGGAGTTCTGAGAACAGTCAAGCAAGTCTGCATCTTGGGAGTTGTAGTTGTACTACAGCTGGAGTGCCAGAGGTTAGCCGTCACTGGTCTAGGGCGTACACAGATCTTGGAGGGCCCCACAGCAAAACATGGCACCTTCACAGTATCTTATACCACTGGCTGCCTGAAGCCACCACTAGGGGGCGCTCAGTGCATAGGCTATTTGCCTTGTCATTAGACCTCCAAAATATGCCACTAGCCTGAGAAGGTTCTCTTCCTCTGTCTAGAAGATAGGAATCTTTATACATTGATATTGACGACATATAGTAAAATGAACATTATTAAGTGTCAGATAAGTTCCTGACAGTTGAGTACTGTTCCCATTGGCAATCTTGGGTGATCGCTATAAACCCATCACTGTACAAGCGTCTTGGTTGTCACAGAAACAAGTCATGTGACCCGGACGTTAAGGAGGAAGTCTACGATTGGCCGGTGAGAAGCACGTGTGTGTAACGACCTTGGTTTGTGCAAAACAAATAAAGAGGCGGGGCTGAGTAGGACTACACCTCCCGGCGTGCTGCGCGGCGAGGGCGGGGCTTCTAACGCCGACGTTGTGGTGCATGCCATTGTGATTGGTCAGTGCTCCCTCGTGCGATGGGCGTCATGATGACGCTGCCAGGCAACCTGGGGAGGCGACAATAAGAGGCGGCCGGACTAGCATAAGAGCGGAGCGGCTGGAGACGGGAAGCGGGAGAAGGTGAGGCGATCGCTGTGGAGCGGATACCGGGAGAGCGGAGGATGTGACGCGGTGCTATTTCCGATGACGTCCTTGTGTAATTATCTACCGACATATCCCTGTACTACCCTACTGACCGCCAGCCTGTCAGCTGTGCGCCTGTCTACTGCCACAATGCCTCCCTGTACACTTCTACTCACCCACTATCACATGGCCCTGCCCCAGTCTTCAGCCTTCACCCACATGTACTGCCAGCGACACCCTGTACACCTCCTGTTTTCCCAGTAGTTCCCTGTGTACCCCTATACTGGCTGAGTACCCTCTAAGGTGTATACCGCACCAGTACCGCTTCTCAGCCAGTATACTGGTCTAATGCTGTGTATGCCTGTGCAGTTTAATACATACACCTCACACAACCTGCATAGTGGCATCTTGTCACCCTATCCGCCTGTCTACTTCCCTGCACCCTCTAACCTGTCACCCTATCCGCCTGTCTACTTCCCTGCACCCTCTAACCTGTCACCCTATCCGCCTGTCTACTGCCCCGCACCCTCTAACCTGTCACCCTGTATACTCATCTACTGCCCTGCACCCTCTAACCTGTCACCCTATCCGCCTGTCTACTGCCCCGCACCCTCTAACCTGTCACCCTATATACTTATCTACTGCCCCGCACCCTCTAACCTGTCACCCTATCTGCCTGTCTACTGCCCCGCACCCTCTAACCTGTCACCCTGTATATTCATCTACTGCCCCACACCCTCTAACCTGTCACCCTGTATATTCATCTACTGCCCCACACCCTCTAACCTGTCACCCTATATATTCATCTACTGCCCCACACCCTCTAACCTGTCACCCTATATACTTATCTACTGCCCCGCACCCTCTTACCTGTCACCCTATATACTTATGTACTGCCCCGCACTCTGTCCTGTCACCCTATATATGTACACTTATCACCCTGTATACTGCCTGGCACTTCTTCTCCTGTCACCCTGTATACTGCCCGGCACTACTTCTCCTGTCACCCTGTATACTGCCCGGCACTACTTCTCCTGTCACCCTGTATACTGCCCGGCACTACTTCTCCTGTCACCCTGTATACTGCCCGGCACTACTTCTCCTGTCACCCTGTATACTGCCCGGCACTGCTTCTCCTGTCACCCTGTATACTGCCCGGCACTGCTTCTCCTGTCACCCTGTATACTGCCCGGCACTGCTTCTCCTGTCACCCTGTATACTGCCCGGCACTGCTTCTCCTGTCACCCTGTATACTGCCCGGCACTGCTTCTCCTGTCACCCTGTATACTGCCCGGCACTGCTTCTCCTGTCACCCTGTATACTGCCCGGCACTGCTTCTCCTGTCACCCTGTATACTGCCCGGCACTGCTTCTCCTGTCACCCTGTATACTGCACGGCTCTACTTCTCCTGTCACCCTGTATACTGCACGGCTCTACTTCTCCTGTCACCCTGTATACTGCACGGCTCTACTTCTCCTGTCACCCTGTATACTGCCCGGCTCTACTTCTCCTGTCACCCTGTATACTGCCCGGCTCTACTTCTCCTGTCACCCTGTATACTGCACGGCTCTACTTCTCCTGTCACCCTGTATACTGCACGGCTCTACTTCTCCTGTCACCCTGTATACTGCCCGGCTCTACTTCTCCTGTCACCCTGTATACTGCCCGGCTCTACTTCTCCTGTCACCCTGTATACTGCACGGCTCTACTTCTCCTGTCACCCTGTATACTGCACGGCTCTACTTCTCCTGTCACCCTGTATACTGCACGGCTCTACTTCTCCTGTCACCCTGTATACTGCACGGCTCTACTTCTCCTGTCACCCTGTATACTGCACGGCTCTACTTCTCCTGTCACCCTGTATACTGCACGGCTCTACTTCTCCTGTCACCCTGTATACTGCACGGCTCTACTTCTCCTGTCACCCTGTATACTGCACGGCTCTACTTCTCCTGTCACCCTGTATACTGCACGGCTCTACTTCTCCTGTCACCCTGTATACTGCACGGCTCTACTTCTCCTGTCACCCTGTATACTGCCCGGCTCTACTTCTCCTGTCACCCTGTATACTGCCCGGCACTACTTCTCCTGTCACCCTGTATACTGCCCGGCACTACTTCTCCTGTCACCCTGTATACTGCCCGGCACTACTTCTCCTGTCACCCTGTATACTGCCCGGCACTACTTCTCCTGTCACCCTGTATACTGCACGGCTCTACTTCTCCTGTCACCCTGTATACTGCACGGCACTACTTCTCCTGTCACCCTGTATACTGCACGGCACTACTTCTCCTGTCACCCTGTATACTGCCCGGCACTACTTCTCCTGTCACCCTGTATACTGCCCGGCACTACTTCTCCTGTCACCCTGTATACTGCCCGGCACTACTTCTCCTGTCACCCTGTATACTGCCCGGCACTACTTCTCCTGTCACCCTGTATACTGCCCGGCTCTACTTCTCCTGTCACCCTGTATACTGCCCGGCTCTACTTCTCCTGTCACCCTGTATACTGCCCGGCTCTACTTCTCCTGTCACCCTGTATACTGCCCGGCTCTACTTCTCCTGTCACCCTGTATACTGCCCGGCTCTACTTCTCCTGTCACCCTGTATACTGCCCGGCTCTACTTCTCCTGTCACCCTGTATACTGCCCGGCTCTACTTCTCCTGTCACCCTGTATACTGCCCGGCTCTACTTCTCCTGTCACCCTGTATACTGCCCGGCTCTACTTCTCCTGTCACCCTGTATACTGCCCGGCACTTCTCCTAATACATAATTGCTGTTGTCCTACCATGCACCTCTGCCCGTGTTGTGCCCACCTGGCTGTCCTGTCCGCCTTGTGGACCCTGCTGGTTACTTCTGTACATTATCTATATAATGGTCACTTCTGACCAGGATGTGTTCACTGTGAGGCCCCCTGTGCCGGGGGCTTCTCCTGAAGTAAGCGGGTCTATATTTACTTTCATACTTTCTTTCTCAAGGGGCCCTGCGGCTCAATGGCTCCATTCAATGTAGTGGGTTTAGCTGACCTCATGTGGACACGAGCGCAGCACCTGACACCCTTTAATGCCCATGTATATAAGCTCCCAGTGGCCATAGGTTGCTCTGTGTGTATCTTCTGTGATCTATTGCTCCTTTGGGGTTCTTGGCTTTGGCTCCTACCTTTTCCATGACAGTCCTCCTGGCACCGGGCACCTCTTGAGGGCATTTTATAGATGCCACCTACAGATACTCTAATAACGGCAATAAGTGCCAACTGGGGTGGAATGTAGGAAATGACTGATGCCAAGGAGCATATCAAGTTGGCAGCATGCCCTGTGATTGCTTCCTGGGAGAAGTTGTGGAAGTGTCTTACCCGATGTACTTTTTCGCCGTCTATATCTTGTTCTGAATGGGAAAGACGTCTGAAGTCGGCCTCTGAGAGGGTGCAGCTACGTCTAGGCCGCAGCACCTTCACTATGAGGGGAGATTTGGCATCTGAAGTGTCTCTTCTGTTTGGTTTCAGTGGTACCCATAGTAAATTGGCACAGAATTTTCTGGCACCAATTTGGAAATACCTGACTTGCAGTATAAGGTGGTCACCCTACTGAGCAGCTGTGACATGTCAGGAGGTAAGTAGAGGGGGACCTCTCTGGAGGACCAGTCAGCTCTCCTGGTATGTTCGCTTTAATACACATTTGACTTGCACATCCAAATCTTTTCTTTTAACTGTATAGATCTGTTTATTCCTCCTAGAAATGTATGAATAAATTGACATCTGGGAGTTACCATTCCCCCTGTCAATGGGGTGTGTCCCTACATAATGTGGTACTATAAGCTGTAATTGGGCAGGGTCAGAATCTGTAAGGACACACCCACACTAGTAACAACATGTTGTCAGTGTAATCCTAAATTTCTAGGAGGAGTAACAGAGGAATGCAAAACTGTCAAAGGAGCTCCAGATTGGTTATTTTCTGGGTTATACCATGATTTACTTTAACCTCTGCACCTCCTGTGCCCTACACTATATGGTCTCCTTCTTCCTGCGGATGTCAGGGCAACCCTACAATCTGGATCTTTAAAATAAGAGGGGCGGCTGATACCAGTGACACATCAGCACTGGAGATATGCAACATAAAGTAGTAATCATGGGGGTCAGGGAGGTTTCTAGAATTGCCTGACATGGGCAATAGACCATGTTCGCCTATGCTTCAGTCAGCCTTTCTGTAGTGTGAAATGGCTGATCACAGGGAGCAGTAGATTGGATGCCCCAACTGCGGCCCTCCAGCTGTTGCAAAACTACAATTCCTAGCATGCCTGCACAGCCTACAGCTATTAGGTCGTGCTGGGAGTTGTAGTTTGGCAACAGCTGGAGGGCTGCAGGTGGCGCTTCCCTGCTCTATCGTATGGCCTGGCTCTCTCCAGTATGAATTGGCTAATAACAGGGAGCACAAGATTTCACAGGTAAGGGCTCCTGCACACGACCGTATCCGTTTTGCGTTCTGTAAGTTATAGATCCGCAAAATATGGACGCGGTCTGCGTGTCATCCACTTTCTCTCACATATTCTCTCTCTTTGCGGAACGGACATACAGATGCTTAAAAGCATGCGGATCATCGGTGTGTTTTCTGCATCCATATGTCCATTCCGCAAAAGGATAGCACATGTTCTATACTTGGTCACAAAATGCAGACCATAGACCCATTGAAGTCAATGGGTCCACAAAAAATCTGGATGCAACACAGACGGTATCCGTATTTTGTGGATCCGCATGAGGCCTAATCCTTAAATCTATATTCCTTGCTAGTAGCACATAAGGATAGAAACCATCAGCATTTACCAGAGTTACTTTTACTACAGTTTCCCTCATCTGACACTTTGGGTCCCAGCACCTTTCATGTGGTAATCTATTGTCCCATGTAGTCAGCCCCGCTCAGACATCAGGATCGGGGTCAAAAGCATCGCAGACATTTGTATTGAACTTCAGTGTTGTGGCCCCTTTAAATCCTAGAGTGTGGCCCTCAGACCCCTGGTATAGCGCGGCGCTCTGCCTCTTTTAGCTCCAGCTCTTCTTGGTGAGACCTTGACATTAATATCTGTGCGGATTTAAAGGCTTGCATTATGTACAAGCCAATTAAAGTTTGTAAAGCAGCTATGGCTGGTGATGTAACCTCAGAGGGAGCCGCAGGGTTTCCCATGAGTTATCCAGGGGCTGTAATGTGGTCAGCGGTTAGTGGATCTCATCTGGCAAGTCCCACATGTCACCAGGCCCTGTGCTGCACACGATGGGGCCAGAACTGTACAATTTAAAGGGACACGCGCCTTTAGTAAATGACAGCCGCTATTGCATGCATTTGCTGAATGGCGACCCAAATTGCTGATCGGGGGCTGGTATGACTTTTGTGTCTGTGAAATTGACATCTTTTTGTCTATAGAGGTCCCAAAGGTCAATCAAAAGCTCCAGAGCCTATGCTAAAGGGGGATATTGAGACCCCCTTCACAAGCCAAGATAATATTGGGGGGGCGTCGCACATATATACAACATACTCGTCGCACCATCTTGCCTCACATTTTGTAACATCCCCCAGTAGTTTTGGTAATGGGTTTGATTGCCCCCATGAATTCTGTAGCGTCTGAGGTGCTGGTTGATGTAGTACATCGTTACCTATCTCCGAGGCTCTGTTTCTGCCTGTGGTGGTTTATATTCCTGGAGCAGCATAGGTTGGCTCTCTGTCCAGTATGTGCTTTTATTTTAGGATGGGGGTACAGCAGCTGCGGCTCAGATGACCTGCCCCGTGCTTATCCCTGTATATAGCAACTCGTGTACCTGGTGCTGTGTCCCGGTGGTTGCCTTCTGGGTATGCCAGGGTGGCATGGTCTGCTGCCGTACATTGTGGTAGATGTAGAGCATACAACAGGTACTGACGGGGTGACGACGCCCTGTGGACATGGGATTTGTCTTCCAGTACGGAATTCTGTATGCAGCCCTGGTTGTGAATGGAGTAGAAGAATATATCAGGGTCCGTGTCTTGCCTAATGGCAGTGTGTGTGTGTGTGTAATATGTCCTTAGCCCCTCAGGATGGGTCATACGATGAGAGCAGTCCATTGTCCATGATCTTCTGGAGTCCTGGATTTGGTATTTCTGGTTTTATCCTCGTTTTTTTATTTTTTATTTTTTCCTTTTCTGGATTATTTTTAATCGATTTGGATTCATCCGGAACCTCTCCTAGAAATGACTAATTCTCTCGGGTGAAAGGGTTTCATTGTATAATGACAAGTACTGCAACTTTCTCATAGATGTTTCTTTTCCTCACCATATTCAAGATCTCTGCTTGCTCGGAGCAAATGAAAACCTGCCCTGGCCTAGTTCTGCTCCCAGTGCTGGGGCTTTATTGCAGTGTGTCAGTGAATACGCATAACTGACAAGGATAGGACTGTTCTATCAGGGGTCAGCTGTTCCATTCCACAAAAAATGGAATGCACACGGACGCCATCCCTATTTTTTTTTGCGGACCGCAAAATACTTTAAAAGCCATACAAGAGGCCGAAGTCTTTCTCCTGGCCTGACTGCAGGCTGATGATCCTTCACTGATACATTGAAACAAACCCATCAACTCTTGGAGCAGGTCTAGGTCAGGATGGGATTTCACAACACAAGACTCCATCATGCCTCCAGCTTATGCAGTTTTTTTTAACTCTTAAAATTTTTACATTTCCACCCCAGTCGGTGGTTCTTGTGGGAATATCCATACTCGCCTGCTCCCTACCACTCCCCGTCCAGCTCTCTACAGCGGTCGTTACTCTTGTAAACTTTCAAATGGATGGGGTCACGTGTGCCACAGAAGCCAATGACTGGCCTCAGTGCTGATGTCCCCTAGCGGCATGTCACTGCTGGGTCATGTGACCCCCTGTCGGCACAGACAGTACCAATGACTGGGGTAGGAAAACAAAAAAAAAACTGGAATATCCTGTTAAGACCCTTTTCACGCTGAGTTTTTTACCGTCTGAATTTGGTACAAAAAGCTGCTGATGGCTGCCTTTCTTGGTACGGTGTCCGGATACGGTTAAGATCCATTTGGTGGGGGCTAAACTACGACCGGGTCCGCGGCATTTACATTAGAAAAACCGCAGTAGAACCCAGAGGGCTTTCTTGCAGCTGATTTTGCTTTTGAAGAATCCACCATGTGAATGGCGCCTAAAAAGCGTGTGTCCCAAGAAATAAACGTTCCCCCTATTCACAGGGTAGGTATGTTATGGGTGGCACCTCTGCCAGTTACAAGAATGCTGCTCTGTTATCTCAGTGGCACTGCTGGCCCCACCGATCGGATACCTCCGCCCTATACTGGGACACTCCTGTAAGGCTGAACGCTTCTTGCTGTCACTCTGAAGTTGAGTCACTTTTTTAGGGTGTGAGTCATGTACGGATTTACAACGCCCGTTGGACAGTATAAAATAAATTGTCACAAGTTCGAGAATTGGGCCTCAGTCACGTTTCCGTGTCTGTTTGATTGCCGTGGAAAATCTGTCCGTGTTTCATCCGTGAAGAACCAGTGTGCCATCTGAATTCCACGGACGCTGCTCAGCTGATGTGGAACAAACACGCCCACTGAAGCCTGATGCCATCCGTGGTATGAGTGTGTGTGTTTTTTTTTTTTTTTATTTCCCCCAGCACATTTTTTTTTGTGAACCAGCACATTAACTTGTCCTGTCTGTGGAAAATGCAAATAGCTCACATCCGTTAAAAAAATGAAATCTGAGGCCTTACATTGAAGTCTGTGCTATAAATGTCACCTGTAACTTGCAATCTGTCACCTGATCCTGCAGGTTTGGATTCTGTGGGTTTCTTATGATGTGACTGTGCAGTCTTGGGGTGGCTCACCCTGTGTAGTCCTAGCTGGCAGAGGAGTAACCCTCATTAATAAATTTCTCAGAAGTCACCCGGGCAGCTTTTCCTGTTCTGCAGTTTCAGTAGATTTTACCGTGACAGCATTTTGGGATGGGGCTGCACCCGTGGGGTAAAGCTCACAGGTCACCAAGGAGCTACCTGGCTGTATACAAGAAAAATAGCTTCAAGAGGTTCCGAAGGAGCTGGGGTGTGTCTGTCTCCTTTTAGGGGGGTGGGGGGGTCATCATATCCCTAACTATTGGGACGGAGAAGAGGGTATGTGGTGATGGTGAAATCTACTTAGTTGTTTGTAGTTTATTATGTGTGCATGTATGCAGCAGAGCTGTAGTGTAAAGCATGGGGGAGACAGCAGTGTATATTGGACTATCGTAGCCTCCACTAAACAATGCAGCTAAGTTGGAGTCCCTTGTCATGGCTGTGCCCTCATGGAGCAGAACTGCAGTGTAAAGCATTTCTGATGAGATAGCAGGTGGGTATTGGCCTACCGCTTACTCCAACAGACAGTGCAGGTAAGCTGGAGTCTTGTAGCTTTGACCTGATGGAGCCTAGGTAAAAAGTAGGTGACCTAAGCTTCACTTATGGGGTTGTGCCCATGTCCCTGGTCCATTGGCCTGTACCCTCAGCTCTTGGAGATGAGTTACAGTAACGTATTCCACAATAATGGTTTATTTTCTTCATTTTCGTCTTGCGCAGCGGGGTCGTTAAGCCGCGCCTGGGGCGATTGGATGGTTGCAGTGTAAACATTTCCTGGCTCAGCCGAGTCTGACTGAGCGGTGGCCACCGATATGCTGCCTGGTTTCTGACTGTCAGCAGGTTCCTCCCGATGACAATACGCTTGATTAGTATCACAGGGGACCGGCCATAAAACCGGATGAAACGTGCGGGGTTTTGTTTTCCCGTTCAGCTGATATTTAATAAGGGATTTGTGTTCTGTCGCTGCAGATTGAAGGTTTACCAGAGTCGTCTCTCGGAGGGAAATCAAGAGTCATTAGAGCTTTCATCTGGTTAATTTTAATTTAAATGTTGGCTTGCTTCACCTTGTACTTACTGTTTCTTTTATTTTATTTTGTGGATCATGTCCTCTACTCCAGTCACAGCCAAAGCTGCGTTTAGAGGTATAGTAGCAAGTAGCTACGCCTTGCTGGTGCAGATGTAATATTTCTGACAGCTAATAGTAAATCATGGTCGCAATGCAACTTGCCCTCTGGTAACTGTGGGCAGCATAGGGCACTGTGGGAGTGCTGACCATGCGCCAGCAGTCCTCCAGAGCGGAGAGCCATGCTTAATGTCATCTCCTTCTTTTACCCCAAGATTCCCTCTTCTTCTTTTTTTTTTTTTTTCTTTTTTTTTTTATAAGGGGGTTATCTACAGTGGGCAGTTTAGTGACTCCGCTGGGGTGGGGGAGGACTAAAGAACAGTTGCTGCTTTTCCATATAGCATAATGACCATCTCTTCCACCGCCGCCTCTGTACTTTATTTTGGTTTTTTTGCTCTGACGTTTCCCCCGATCATCTGTAGTGACCTCAGCCTGGATGGATGTTTCCAGGCATTAGTCTTGCGTTTCCCAGACGCAGGATATTACTCCACAACAGTTGCCCCATAGTCATAGACTTCAGCTGCTGCCCACTGTGCGCTGGGTCACGGGCTCCTTATCCAGTGCTGCTCTAGGGTGAATGACCCAAATCTTCTGGCTACTTCTTACACTCGCGTTTGGTGCAGATATTACAACCGCATGCATCGTCATGAACGGATCCGTTTGTATTATCTGTAACATAGCCAAACGGATCCATCTTGAACACCATTGAAAGCCGGTGGGGGACAGATTCGTTTTCTATTGTGTCATAGAAAACGGATCCGTCCCCATTGACTTACATTGTGTGTCAGGACGGACGTTTGGCTCGGTTTCGTCAAGCGGGCACCAAAACGCTGCAAGCAGTGTTTTGGTGTCTGCCTCCAAAGCGGAATGGAGACGGAACGGAGGCAAACTGATGCATTCTGAGCGGATCCTTAATCATTCAGAATGCATTGGGGCTAAACTGATCTGTTTTGGACCGCTTGTGAGAGCCCTGAACGGATCTCGCAAACGGAAAGCCAAAACGGCAGTGTGAAAGTAGCCAAAGGGAGTCTGTCACCAGAATTACATAGCGCTGTAGCATGTTTTGTTGTTCACCAGGGCCAAAAAACGCTGTTTTATTCATGTTAATGAGGGCTCTTAAGTGCCCAGGGGCGGCGTTTGCGCTGTAAGTGCCCCGGCCGCTCTGCCGCCTTCTCACATATTTTGCCCACCCTGTATGCCTCTGCATCCAGCCCTGCTCATAAGTGTATGTGGCCCAGAGCTCCGGCTGGGATAGTGCAATGAGCAGATTGCTGGCAGCGCAGAATAGTTATGTGGATATTTTACGGTGACAGGTTGCGTGTGATTCTGCTCGTTTCCATCTCTGGCTGGCAGGGCAGCGTCTCCCTTGCCAGCAGGTAAGCATTTCCTCGGATGTTGCTGCCTCCCCTGATAATAAATCATCTACAACAAACTGATCTCCAGGGAGCGGTCAACCAGGGACTTCATCTGCACGGGGAATTGGGGGGCCACCTAATTATCTAACATGACCTGATGGGCTGCACCCTGGACGTTGTTGTCCTCGGCGTGCTGACTGCACACTGGATACGGAGCTCAGTCTATGGAGGAGCCGATCATCTGAGTCTTGGACCACACTGTCGCTATAGTAGCTACATGCTGTACTTTTTCTTTTTATGCACATGCAACTAGCGTGATGGACCAACTTCTATACGTAATGCCTATTGAATGCCATATTGTGCATTATACATGATCTTGAGGGTGGGGGGCGGTTAGTTAAGCAGTAAGTGCCCGTTTCCTCCTCAATTATTTCTTGGGCCCTGCCCTGCTGTGCCAGTTGGCTAATCCAGCCCTCAGCGTCTTTCCTGGTTAATGCTGAGCCCCTAATTTGCATATTAAGCTGTTGATTGAGAAGCGCGCGCCCCCCTTTACCTGGCAATACACACCGTCTCGCTCTGTATTTTCTTGCCAGCTCATCAGAATCGCCTTGAGGTTAGGGCTCAGACCAACAGCCTGGTACCAGCCCTGGCACAGCTGTGTGCAGTCACTGAATCCTCTACAGACTTCTGTATGGAGCTGAAGAGTTTACAAGCGGCACAGAGATTGTGTTTTGGTGTGTGGTTGTGTGCTTTTTTTTTTTTTTTTCTCTTCAAAGTTGAATTTCAACTCCTGTCTCCTGTGCCCCTTTAGTGGGGGTCTGGTGGAGAATGTGAAGGTCCTGCCCCTGTCCTCAGTTGAGAGGTGCACTTGCAGAGGTAAGGTCTCGTGCAGCTGCTATAGCCCCCCCTCCTCCCCAAATCCTCCATTAATCTGATTAGTCTGAAGAATTCCACACACCCAAAAAAAGGCTCTTCTGTAGGCAAGTCCTTCTCTGTGTGTGTGTGTGTGTGTGTGTGTGTGTGTGTGTGTATCTCAATCAAATGTTTTCTTTTCTTTTTTCTTGTTACATCTATTTTCAATAGACTTTGCACACAAAGCTTGCTGGTCAGCTTTCCCAGACTGCCACGGACTGACTCGCCATAGACCCTACAGGGAAACTTCCTGCTGGGCTTATTGCTCGGGGGCCACTTGGGCCCTCCTCACGGTTGCAATTAATGCTAGGCGAATCCGGTATTATGCACCTGGCTGCTGGTGGCCTACGGAATTCAACTTTATCGCTGTCCTCAGGATGGTGACACAGTTGAATACTGCGTTGGGGGCAGCGGTATTTTGTGCTGCACTCACTTTGGACCCGCCTACAATATGTGGCCACTTTTAGATTTTATTTTATTTTTTCCCAGGGCCACATTAAGTTCCCAGTCTGCTCCTGCAGACTGCTGAACCGTTTTAGCAATTGTCACTACATTATTGGGTATCTGTAGGGGCAGCCATCTTGTCACCCAACTTTCCCAGTTTCAGATGTAACCAAGAAACACTTGGCGTATAATCAGTAACCTGTAAAACGGGAACAACTCAGACTTGAAGGGGTATTCCGGTTAGTTAAAGTTCTCCTCTATCCACAGGTTGGGGGATAATTATTAGATCGGTGGTGGTCCTACCGCTGGGACCCCCACCGATCACAAGAATGGGATCAATCTGATACTTATCCTCTGTCCTGTGGATAGGGGATAACTTTATCCAACCAGAACACCTCTTTAACTTTTCTGGGGATCTACAGCTCCAAATAAATTTGTTTTAATAAGATGATGTTCTCCTTTAAGAGACCTTGCCCGAGTCGGGGTAGGTCTTATCAGATTCTCCAGCACTTGATGAATTAATAACTTTTATGATGCATTTGGCAGATATTAGCTGTGCAGGCAGGCAGTGCCACTCTCTTCTGCGCAGGTTGTCAGTCAGCTCACAATGTCGCAGGGCTCCGCACACAATAGTAATCCATTCGGCTTTTGTACTGTTGTCATGTTTTTGGGGTTCAGTGACGTGAAGGATGAATATTCAGTTCCTTTTTTTTTTTCTTCTCTATATGCAGATCTTTTGTGCAACGCTGGGCATTCGTCCAGCATAAAGAACACTGAAGTGGGACCCCCACATCCCATGAACACACAAGAGGAGGAGGGGAGCAGCGCCTTTCCTGAGTCCGTCCTGAGGCTGCGTAGAGGACACATGCCAGTCACCTCCGAGGGCACCAACTCCCAACATGACCAGTGTGATGATATGTGCGCCCTTCTGGCTGACCCCCCTCCATGCCCTGCCCAGGAGAATGTAAGTTGCTGCGCCTTAAATGAATACTCTGACAGACAAGGGAGTATTACCATAGGGGTGTGGGCATTTAAAGGGCCAGTGAGTCGTATAATTGTGTGGGAGCATTATAAGAGGAGCAGCCGGTTATTATTGCATCAGAGAACAATGTTTAGAGGGTTTGGTTTGTCTCTGACCATTATTAGTAGGGTGAAGGTCTGGCACCTACTCATCACAATATGTCCTTCTTCCTGTAAACATGAGATCATCTGATTAATGACAAGGGCGGAGAATGTTGATCCTGTGGCGGAAGGATCTCCAGCAGCACAGAGTATGTCAGGGGAGGAATGTACTGATCATGGTGGAGGCAGCGACGGCTCCTTGTGATGGTTTTAGTGGTGACTGTAAGACTGACTTCCAGAGAAATGTGAATATTGTGATTGTGAAATCTGCCTCCATTGGTTGTTGGGTTCTCAGTTTTGTATAAGTCCCTTATATTTAAATTGGTTTTCTGGGTTCACATTATTCATGGTACGCAATATCCGATACTCTTCTGCCACTAAGTAGAACTTTGTGTGAACAATAAAGAGGCCATAGCGCTGCAGCCCATTTAAAGGGATTCTTTCAGCTAGTTTTAGCCTATAGAGCTTTGTACATGCGCTGCTAGATCACCACTAGAACGTCCACAATATACATTTCACATAGCTCTGAGTGCTTAATAAAAAAACGATTATATATATATATATATATATATATATATATATATATATATATATATATATATATATATATATATACAGGGAGTGCAGAAATATTAGGCAAATGAGTATTTTGACCACATCATCCTCTTTATGCATGTTGTCTTACTCCAAGCTGTATAGGCTCGAAAGCCTACTACCAATTAAGCATATTAGGTGATGTGCATCTCTGTAATGAGAAGGGGTGTGGTCTAATGACATCAACACCCTATATCAGGTGTGCATAATTATTAGGCAACTTCCTTTCCTTTGGCAAAATGGGTCAAAATAAGGACTTGACAGGCTCAGAAAAGTCAAAAATGGTGAGATATCTTGCAGAGGGATGCAGCACTCTTAAAATTGCAAAGCTTCTGAAGCGTGATCATCGAACAATCAAGCGTTTCATTCAAAATAGTCAACAGGGTCGCAAGAAGCGTGTGCAGTACTCAGAGACATGGCCAAGGTAAGAAAGGCTGAAAGACGACCACCACTGAACAAGACACACAAGCTGAAACGTCAAGACTGGGCCAAGAAATATCTCAAGACTGATTTTTCTAAGGTTTTATGGACTGATGAAATGAGAGTGAGTCTTGATGGGCCAGATGGCTGGATTGGTAAAGGGCAGAGAGCTCCAGTCCGACTCAGACGCCAGCAAGGTGGAGGTGGAGTACTGGTTTGGGCTGGTATCATCAAAGATGAGCTTGTGGGGCCTTTTTGGGTTGAGGATGGAGTCAAGCTCAACTCCCAGTCCTACTGCCAGTTTCTGGAAGACACCTTCTTCAAGCAGTGGTACAGGAAGAAGTCTGCATCCTTCAAGAAAAAACATGATTTTCATGCAGGACAATGCTCCATCACACGCGTCCAAGTACTCCACAGCGTGGCTGGCAAGAAAGGGTATAAAAGAAGAAAATCTAATGACATGGCCTCCTTGTTCACCTGATCTGAACCCCATTGAGAACCTGTGGTCCATCATCAAATGTGAGATTTACAAGGAGGGAAAACAGTACACCTCTCTGAACAGTGTCTGGGAGGCTGTGGTTGCTGCTGCACGCAATGTTGATGGTGAACAGATCAAAACACTGACAGAATCCATGGATGGCAGGCTTTTGAGTGTCCTTGCAAAGAAAGGTGGCTATATTGGTCACTGATTTGTTTTTGTTTTTGAATGTCAGAAATGTATATTTGTGAATGTTGAGATGTTATATTGGTTTCACTGCTAAAAATAAATAATTGAAATGGGTATATATTAGTTTTTTGTTAAGTTGCCTAATAATTATGCACAGTAATAGTCACCTGCACACACAGATATCCCCCTAAAATAGCTAAAACTAAAAAAGACTTCCAAAAATATTCAGCTTTGATATTAATGAGGTTTTTTTGGATTCATTGAGAACATGGTTGTTGTTCAATAATAAAATTAATCCTCAAAAATACAACTTGCCTAATAATTCTGCACTCCCTGTGTGTGTGTATGTATGTATATATATATTATAGTGCAAATTAGGTTAGTAAGGAGCCCAAGGGGCTGTTAGACATTTCAGGAGCCCAGCACCAGCCCCCGTATATCCTCTGAATCTCCTTGTTCCCCCAACGTCACAGAGTGCCGTAATCTCACGCATGCACGAGTATACGGCGCATGTCAGTGCTGGCATTAGCCTCCGGGAACAAACTGCGCATGCGCTAGCTGGCATGCGCAATATTACAGTGCTCTAACTGTGTGACATCAGGGGAGCAAAGAGAAGATTCGGAAGATGCTGGGCATGGCTGGGCTTTTTTTTTTTTTTTTTTTTTTTTTGGACTGAATAAAAGCACTCAGAGCTATGGGAAATGTATATTGTGGATGTGCTAGTGGTCATCTATCAGCGCGTGTACACAGCTCTATAGAGAGTCGGAGCCCCACCAATCTAATGTTGATGGCCAATTCTGAGGATAGGCCATCAAAATTGTAAACTTGGAAACCTTCCTTTTAAGAAGCTTCAGTTGCCAGTCTCTTGTGAGTTTTGGTTTCCTTCTATTCTGGTTCAGTAAAGGCGAACGCTTGTTCCAGATCCTCAGCCCATGTAAAGATGCCACAGATCACCTGATGGGAGCCAAACTCTCCATCAGTTGAATTAATCGTTTATGCGGAGACCTCAGCCATTGTTTCTGGGCGGCAGAACAGCCATCTCCTGGCCAAAAACAATGAATTTGTATGAGGATCATCCCTATACTGTTGAGGTGATCGCTGCATGTCAATGTAGCTCATTCCTTCACTGACGAGCAGGCAATTATCGGGAACCTTCCTTCCTGATAATTTTCTGCACACAGGTGCTTTTGAGCGTTAAAAATGTAAGGCTGCTGGATCTGGGTGAGAGGTACCTTGTGTGGTCAGCTGTCTCCCTGGCGTTCACTTATGTGTCACCCGTTCTCTCTACTTGTTAGTATGACTCTATAAACTTTGTGCCACGAGCCGCTTCCTTATTCTGCGCACTGAAAGGTTACTGCTGCAAACTTCCATCTCTTGTCTGTGGCGAATTTCTGAGAATTGTGTGCCATAAAAATGTATACTCTGAACTGCAAGGTCAGTGTTCGCTCAGTGATTAGATCAGTTTTGCTATTCTGTGTCTTGGCTGAAGAACAGACCAAACGCTGACTATGTGAAACTGGCCTGATGAGGCCTCTTGCACACGACCGTATGGTTTTGTAGTCCGTTTTAAACTGATCCGTGTTTTCGTATGTGATCCGTTTTTGGCAGATTGGAAACTAAAGCATGTCATATGCAGTATACAGTAATTGCATAGAAAAACTGGGCTGGACATAAAATTTTCAACAGAAGTTTCCGCAAAAACGGAACGTATACGGATGCAATCCGCAGTATTAGTATTTCAGGGTACGACCACATGGCTCAGTCGTGTAGTGACTAATTAGGAAGCACTGTATAGTCAGTCTGGATGGTTAATGGCTGTTCAGCACCTGCAATACCGCGTTCCCATTGAAGGCTCATACACACGCCCGTATGTATTTTACCATGCGCAAAAAATGCGGATCACGTCTGTGTGCATTCCGTATTTTGCAGAACGGAACAGCTGGCCCCTAATAGAACAGTGCTATACTTAATAATAGGACATGTTCTAGCTTTTGGCGGAACAGAAATACGGACAGACGGAAACGGCATGCACACATTATTTTTGCCTACTCATTGAAATGAATGGTTCCGCATACGGTCTGCAAAAAAAAAAAAAAAGGAACAGACACAGAAAGAAAATACATTTGTGTGCATGAGTCCTAATGCTGCAGACCGACTAAACAGTTTGGTCCTAATAAGCTTAATTGGAGCCCGCTGTGCGGTACTCAGCCGCATCACAGCCACAACACTACCGCGCTGTGTAGTCGTTCACGAAGAGGTCACAGCCTGCAAAGTGCATCATTGGAGGAACAGGTTCTACCCAACCGCACAGGAGTGGAAGGAGCAGGGTCCTCTAGCAGCACTGTCAGGAAAGTAGTGGGGCACCTTGCGGGAGGCAGGGACCTGTCCGCTCCTGTTGTTGTATTGGGATAAAGAACTGTTTTTAAAGGGACTGCAATATAAAATGCATCCTGTAGAGATGATGGCGTTAATCGTCCTTCTGCGTCCAGTTCTGCACAGATTAAAATCTTCCAAGCACTTTACAATCCAATTAATCCAGATTACCGTCTGGGCTCGCCTGCAGCTTCTATGACCTGATCACAGTAAACTTGTAAACTTCTTTTGCTTGTGTGGACAGTTTATAAATGGCGCTCCCTGGAGCCCGTGCACTGTCCTGTCATTCTAGCCTGGCGACGCTGCAGCCTCGGGGTAGAACTGAGCTTGTGTCTTTTATTAGGCCTTACAAAGGAGGACGTGTGCGGAGAGCGAGCCTGCAGCCCCCTGAGCAGCGGCAGGAACCTGGCAGCAGTCTGCAACACACAAAGGCTGCCGTGTTCACACCCCAACCTCCAAATACATGAAATCGGAGGATTACTCCATCCAGATCACACCACCCTCACTCCCTACTATTGTTTACCTCCAGAAAATCTGGCATTCATAAGATCCAACCCAGGGTGTGATGCTCCTTTAACCCCTCCAACTCACGAGGCATTACACAAATCTCATGTACACTTTGTGGATTGATCTGCAGCAAAACCACATCTAATCCACACCGAAAGCTGCTGTTAGAACTGGGTATGCTGCAGAAATACGCACGGAAATTCGTGCAGATCTTGTATACGCTCACCCACGCGTATATATTGCAGTTACCATTGGGGCTCTTTCAGACAGGCAATTTTCCACATCCTTGTGCTGTTGAGACGTTTAATGGACAGCTCCCGGACTGAACGCTGACCTGATATAGGCTACCTTCACACTAGCGTTCGGGTGTCCGCTTGTGAACTCCGTTTGAAGGCTCTCACCAGCGGCCCCGAACGCATCCGTCCAGCACTAATGCATTCTGAGTGGACGCGGATCCGCTCAGAATGCAGCGTTCAGCCTCCGCTCCGCTCAGCAGGCGGACACCTGAACGCTGCTTGCAGCGTTCGGGTGTCCGCCTGGCCGTGCGGAGGCGTGCGGATCCGTCCAGACTTACAATGTAAGTCAATGGAGACGGATCCGTTTGAAGATGACACACTATGGCTCAATCTTCAAACGGATCCGTCCCCCATTGACTTTCAATGTAAAAGTCTGGACGGATCCGTTCAGGCTACTTTCACACTTAGAATTTTTTTTTACAATATAATGCAGACGGATCCGTTCTGAACGCAAGTGTGAAAGTAGCCATAGTCTGTTGGCCAATTCACAAGTCCAATTTTTTTAAATAATTTTTTCTTTTTTCTTTTTCCCCTTCATGGATCATTGGTTTGTGCAGAGAAAATGCAGCATTAAATGTTTTGTTCCGATCTTCAGTGGATCCGTGTAAAAGAAAGTGATTTATGTACTTTATAAACGGACGACATGCTGATGTCAGATGGATGGAAAAAATGGACAAAGTCCAGTTAAAAAAAATAAAAAATTCAACACTCATGGAAAATCATTAGCTTCTAGTGTACAGAACCCAGATGGGCCCCTCAGGTGGTTCTGCAGTGCAAGAGCCAGCTGTAAAAATATTCATGGACTCTTGGCGCTTATGAACTGATATTTGAAACTGGAGTTCCCCTTCATTGGGGAACTATGGGATCTGTGTTCCCCTCCCCATATAGTAACATAGTTTATAAGGCTGAAAAAAAGACCTCTGTCCATCCAGTTTGGCCTGTTATCCTGCAAGTTGATCCAGAGGAAGGCAAAAAAGAAAACTGAGGTAGAAGCCAATTTTCCTCATTTTAGGGGGAAAAATTCCTTCCCGACTCCAATCGGGCAATCAGAATAACTCCCTGGATCAACGACCCATCTCTAGTAGCTATAGCCTGTAATATTATTACACTCCATACTCTTTTAGTGAACTCCCCATCACTACCTCCTCAGGCAGAGAGTTCCATAGTCTCACTGCTATTACCGTAAAGAATCCTCTTCTGTGTTTGTGTACAAACCTTCTTTCCTCCAGACTCAGAGGATGTCCCCTCGTCACAGTCACAGTCCTGGGGATAAATAGATGATGGGAGAGATCTCTGTAGTGACCCTACTGTAGTCTCCTACCCCCCCACCTTTTCTAGTTTATTACTTTAGTTGCCCACCTCTGAACCCTCTCCAGCTCTGCTATGTCTGCCTTGTTCACAGGAGCCCAGAACTGTACACAGTACTCCATGTGTGGTCTGACTAGTGATTTGTAAAGTGGTAGGACTATGTTCTCATCACGGGCATCTATGTCCCTTTTTTATACATTTTTATTGTTAATTTACTGCATAACATCAGGGTACGCAGACCCTATAAGGCTACATGCACATAACGGTGAAAAAAAAAAACGTCCGTTAAAAACAGACACACTTTCAGTTTTTCATTACCATTTTGCATCAGTGTGTGCATTTGTTTTCTGGCTGTGTGTCAGTTTTTAATGTCACTTTTGCATCAGTTTTTCATGTCCGTTAAAAACGGACATGAACATCGGAAGAATTTGATTGTCAGTTATTTCTAGACCTACCCTTCTGAGAACACCCACAGGATGATAGACCCCCAGCTAAAATAATGTCCCCGGTAGTGTAGGAATTTTAATAATATTTTATTTATATATATATATATATATATATATATATATATATATATATATATATATATATATATATATATATATATATATATATATAATATTAAAAAAAATTCGCTTTAATAATGCCACTGATGTAGTCTCCCATCTTAAATAATGTCCCACATAGTGTAGGAATTATATATTATTATTTTTTTTTATGTCCCCAGCTTTAATAATTCCCCCAACGTAGGGCCCCATCTTAAATAATTTCCCGCCTGGTATAAATAATGGCCCACTTTTTTTTTTTTTTTAAACTTTCTCCTTATCCACTTGCTCGCACTGCAGCATTCTTTTTTTGACAGAACTGGACCTGCCAAAGGTGCGCGATGGCGTTACTGTGTGCTCCCACATGGTTACGTCACCACGCATATCGCCGGTCCTGCTCAATGAAGAGGCTGCATTTTCCTGGTAGACCCTGTGGGGGATCTACCAGGAAATTGCTCCTCCATCTCCCAGGGCTTTCAAGGGCAGGTGAAGGTGACCTTGTCCTGCATACTAATTAGTCGCAACTCCCATCATCCAGAGGTGAATCACTTCTACTCCATAGCCTGGGCAAGTAATTATTTTGGCCCTTCCTCGCTTGCTTATCTCACCTTTCACTGTGCATTGTATTAAAGGGGACCTTTCACTGCTCCTGACATTTCTGTTTTATTATCTTCATGCATTTCCCATGTCATAACTATTCTGGAACATCTATTCTTATGTCTGTATGTTGTGCCGTTCCTGTATTATTTCTACTAGAAGTAGAATTAGGAGAAAGAATCGCTATTAGCCTTCAGTAAGAGTACAGAGGGGAGGTAACCAGTTGGGGGGGGGGGGGGGGGGTGTACCTGCACAATCTGAAAAGGGCAGCACTGATTGGATAGTCAGTCTGTGCAGGTACACACCCCCAACATGTTACCTCCCCTCTGTACCCTTACTGCAGACTGCTAGCAATTCTTTCATCACTTCTAGTAGAAATAATACAGGAATGGCACAGCATACAGACATAAGAATAGATGTTCCAGAATCGTTAATACATGGGGAATGCATGTAGCCATTAAAACGGACATGTCCGGAACGCTGAAAGGTCCTCTTTAAGTAACAAGACCTGACTTTTGTCCGCGTGATACACGACATACTGGCTTCTGTTATCTGACAATTGTCACGCGCTGATCTCATCAGGCATGGTGCCCACTGGATTTTTCCATTTCTGGGCACAAGTAAAAGGGCTCTATTTATGTCTGAGCTGTCATGAGAGAGAGGACAAAATGTGACCACTTCTTATCTGCTTAGCATTTTATATAATATATGAACCAGTCAGATCGACACAAGGAACCTGGTCACCACGCTCGAGCCTGGCACAGTGTTTCTCCCAGCATTACTGGCCTTGTCCGCCAAAATCTTTCCTTGCCAAATTCTCAAGACTGTGGGTGTGACAGAAGATAATCTGAAACTTGTGATTGTGGTTAAAGTCCAGGGGTGACCTGCTGCGCTTTATTATTGTAAATCTCATTTATTGACCCTGGCAGTGCCTGGACCTTACACATCTATTGAACCTATGGGGGTCTTGGAAGTCCATCTGCACTGATACATTGTAACAAATGTCCCCCTTGCTTTTTAATATTTCTTTGGATGCGCTTCTTGGTCAGCGGTCGTTAGAATTTACTTTGCCGATGTCTTTTTAATCAGATATCCAGAAGGTGAAACTGCCCCCAGACTCTGCAGGACCTCATGGATATAGGGAATCTCTCAGGTTACACCATCAACCTGGACACATCTGAAGCTATGCTCCTTAGGAGCCTGGCAAGAGGGTGATGGACCACCGCCTGTACTTTTCAAATGTAGACTCGCAAGTCCCTCTCTAATTTGGGAGCGAGAGTTGCCAAATCACATTCTAATATCGTGCCCTATATATGTGCATTGGAGGACATCTTGGCAAGTTGACACTATCTTCCCTTGTCATATGTGGGTAGTCCTTTATATATTACAATCGCTGCCAATTTACTTTGCCCACGGGATGAGAAAAAGGTACATTTTCTTAGTCACATTCTTATTTGGAAAGGTCGTCGCCCTAGAATCCCCAATAACATCTTGCAGCACCCTAGATTAAATGTCGGGCTGAATTTCCCAAACCTTACAGCCTATAACATTGCGGTGCTGATGAGTGGCCGCGAGCACTGAGGGAAGGGGGAGCCAAGCTAAACTTCTGCACCAGGGCACATGAGCCTTTAGCTACGCCGCTGGGTGATGGATCAGGATTATAGGGGGGATGCTTTAACACCTCAAAACAACGTTTTTGCAGTGTGGGCAGCGCAAGTCAAATTGGGGCGGCCATTGTTTCTTGTACTGCAGCCACAGTTGGACTGACGGAACTCGTTCAAACCTGCACAGCAACGATTGAGTAGATTATGCTTAAAAATGATGTGTATTTTCTGAAAGTTGAGTAAAGTAAAATCTACAGCCAGGGTGCGGATAATTTTTACTATATCTGTAGGCACCATGACAGTTCTGGGCATTTGTTAGGAGCACTTTGTCTACAGAGTTTACAGTTTCAGTTGATTTTCTTTTCTTTGCTGTTTCTCTCTCTTTTTGTCCCCAGCTTCCCTTCCTTGTTCTCTTAAAAACAATGGTCCTATGCATGTCATGAGACGCTGGAGTTGGATTGCATATAACATGTGGAGATCATATGTTGACCTTTTTGCATTTGAAATTTGTGGCATAACCTCGTAACTCCTTTTACTATCGTCCCTGAATGAAAACATTAAGGCTTCATGCACACGGCCATATGCATTTAGCAGTCCACAAACAGCAGATTCTCAATCTAGATACCGGCCATGTGCATTCGATGTAATATTATTTTTTTTTATTTTTTTTTCACTTGCTTCACTAGAATTGCCTATTCCTGTCCGCAAAACGGACAAGAATAGGACATGTTTCGCAATTTGCGCAACGGCCACACGGATGTAGACAGCACATGGATGACCTGTGTCTATGCTGATCTCTTTGTTGGTTCATGAATAGAATGCTAGAGCTATAGTGAAAACTGGCACACTCTTCTGTTGTTCTTGAGTGTGTGTTGCAACTCGGCAGAATACAGCAGTTCTGTAGACCTTTTTAAGGTCAGTTGAAGGCTAGGACTGAGGCCAGTTTGGGTAGAATTGCTTTGATTGTCCCCCCCCATCACATATGGATTTTCTTGGCGTCGCTTGTTTCGGTTTTGGGTGCTCCTTCCTCGGGGGTCAGGCCTCCTCCTTCCTGTGCACTTATGTATGTACAGACACTGCTGAACGAGCCAAGAACCGAATCTGCATTTTTATAACTGCCACAAAATTTCCTGCCTGGGACGCCTGCCGCGTGCTCATTTCTGCCACTAGTCTGTAGAATGAGGTCTTCTCATCGTCCTTCTGCACTGGATTCACCTCTACCAGTCAGACTTGGCAGTTTTGGCCTCTGCCTCCCTCAGCTCTTCACGTGTGCCATCTATAGGTTTTGTGGAGCTGTGCCAAGTGTAGCTGAAGGTGTTCTGTGCCACCAGCCCTGAATCACTGCAAAATGAAAAGATCTGCTTGCTGTGACTAAATGGAAAGCTCTTCTAGGCTGAAGGTAGTAGGTGGCAGCAGCACAATTCTCTCACTCTCACTCTCGGAGATGGCAGACTACGGTTGGATGCTTGGCCTGCTGTTCCATCAGATTAGGGAAACGGGACCCCCTGTTCTTGTGATTGATTGAGTTCCAGTGGTCGGACCACCGCCGATCAGTTAGTTCTCACCTCTCCTCTAGTTTCTGTGAAGAAGATTTCCGTGTAAAGAAGGATCCGCTGCCTGGAAACAATAATTCCCTGAGGAAGAGGAGTGATGGCTCTAGCAATGACTTGTCCACGTACAGAGGAGATGATTGCAGCATGTAGATGCAGCTCTCGCTTCCTCTGACAAACAGGACCATTAGGGTTTATGGTCCCTGATAATATTCCAGGATGTTTTATTGCGTGATTGTCAGCCTTCTTTGTAGCTTCATTAAGAACGCTATTCTGATTACACTTAAGTCTTGTGTGGGATTCTCATCGACCTTATTAACAACCTAGAAGTTAATGATTAATGGTACAGTAGCTAGGTAACTGGCCGGCTCGGACGGCGCTCCCGGGTCACCTGATATTGTACCGCTTTTATTTTTTACTGAATAGCTGGAGCACATGATATGACAGCATGAGGCTACAGTTGCCAGGATAGGATTCCAGCAGCCTCCTGAGGAGGACTTGGTGGTATCAAGTATTGAAGATCCTGTTCCCTGTTATGTAACATATTTAGAGAAATGCAGACAATTTTCAGGTTGGGTGTAAAAGGCACCCTAGTGACCTATATGTATGTGTGGACTTTGTTCATTAACCCCCTGCAACGACCTTGCCTTTTCGATATCTTTAGTAACCATATCTGTTAAGTAAATGAGTATGGGTGAGGAGTTTAACACTTAAACAGCCCAGCCAATCATAGAGGCATCAGTAACTCAGCTGATACTATAATACTGCCTCCTATCTACAAGAATATAACTACTATAATACTGCCTCCTATGTACAAGAATATAACTACTATAATACTGCCTCCTATGTACAAGAATATAACTACTATAATACTGCCCCCTATGTACTAGAATATAACTACTATAATACTGCCCCCTATGTACTAAAATATAACTACTATAATACTGCCCCCTATGTACAAGAATATAACTGCTATAATACTGCCCCCTATGTACTAGAATATAACTACTATAATACTGCCCCCTATGTACAAGAATATAACTACTATTGTAAAGCGCTGTGGAATAAGGTGGCGCTATATTAATATTATACTACTGCTCTTAATGTAAAAACATCATTACTATAATACTGCAAACAAAATACACCAGCTCCGATCTGGCACCGGATGGTGTGGAACCAGACCTTTATTGGAGCTTAACTACATATCCATGGTACAGACTGACACAAAGGAAAACCGCATTACGCTTTTCAGACACTTGGTGCGTCCCTAGTCATAATGTCTGTGCCAGTGAATGTGATGTAAAGCGCCAATAAAGATTCAAGAATTCTATTCTACTTTCTTGTCTGGGACTTTTCTTGTTTCCATTGTAATACTGCCTCCTATGTATAAGAATATAACTACTATAATACTGCCTCCTATGTATAAGAATATAACTACTATAATAGTGCCTCCTATGTATAAGAATATAACTACTATAATACTGCTTCCTATGTACAAGAATATAACTACTATAATTCTGCCTTCTTTGTACAGGAATATAGCTATCATAATACTGCGTTTCTATGGACAGCCATAGTTTGCATAACACTTAGAACATGGGTACTTTTCTATCTGCCCGGGTCATTTCCTCGATTAAACTGTGTTGTCTCTGGATCTTGGAGAGCTTGGATCTTTCTCTTTCCTCCTACGGTCTTCTTTGGGATGGTGTTGCTGTGTGCACTGGTTGATCTGATGTTGTGGTGGTTCAGTAGGTCTTGTCTATGATCTTGCACCATCTCCAATGTCCAGTGCATGGTCCGTTTGACAAGTAGTTCTCAGTTCTGGGCTCCAGGCATGGTGGGGATATTGCCTGGTGGCAGTGACATCACACTGGTCTGCAGCGATGAGGCGCCTCTGGGATTTCTCATCACAATTAGTTTTCCATGAAGATGTCTCTTTGCTCCTGGCTAATTGGGCACTTGGGGAAGTTGCTGGGTGATCCTTCAGCAGAGTCACGAGGCTACTTCTCCGTAAGACTACTTTCACGCTAGCATTTTCGCTGGATCCTGCAGGGTTCAACAAAAGCGCTTCCATTACTGATGATACAACCGTCTGCATCCATTATGAACGGATCCGGTTATATTATCTTTAACCTAGCCAAGACGGATCCGTCATGAACTCCATTGAAAGTCAATGGGGGACTGATTTTGTTTTCTATTGTCAAGAGAAAATGATCCGTCCCCATTGACTTGCATTGAGGGTCATGCTATCTTGCTCCACATCCCAGGACGGAAAGCAAACTACAACATGTTGCGGTTTGCTCTCCGGTCTGGGAACGCAACTAAACGGAACGGAATGCATTTTGGAGCATTACGTTCTGTTCAGTTCAGTTTTGTCCCCATTGACAATTAATCGGGACAAAACTGAAGCGTGTGTTTGTGTGTGTGTTTTTGTTTTTTATTGAGCCCCTGTGACGGATCTCAATACCGGAAAACCAAAACACTTGTGTGAAAGTAGCCTAAAACATGTTTGGCCTCGATTCGGATCCATCACATACTGATTTGCAGGATGGTGTGGCATGGTGAGAGTTGTAGTTCTGCACACAGGTTAGGGAACTCTGGGCTGGTCTACCTCTTTCATGCCCTGACCAAGCATGTGCAGCTCTGCCAGTCAGGGACCACCCATATGACGTCTTATTATAGTGGGGTTCCCTGCACACTAGTTGCTATAAGGCCTGTGGTAACGGATCCCCTCCTATAAGTGGCTGTTACCAGTGAGTGTGCCGCTGCTGGATATATTGGCATGTACGTGGTGTGTAGTCATCTGATGTCCCGGTGCCCTCTCCCCAGGACACGCACAGTATATCTACTTGTCCCTGATCTAAAATAAAATTATATATATATAATATATAATTTTTTTTCCTCCCCGTCTATTTACTGTTTGTGTGTCGTTAAGATATCGACAGTGCCCCACCTCCTTTAAAAGGGGACCTCCACAGCAGCCTGCCCCTTTAACAATGAGTTTCACAGCACCCCCCCTCCCTTGACATTGACCTCCTCATGGGCACAGCCCCCTGAATAGTGACCTGTACAGCACCCCACCCCTTAACACTGACCTCCATAGGGGACCGTCCCTTTATCTGTGACCTCCACTGTTCCCTGCCATCTTAACAGCACCTCCACAGCACCCGTCCCTTTAACAGTGACTGCCACAGCAGGTGCCCCTTTAATAGTGGCCCCTGTTGCCTTAACAGTGGCCTCCACAGTGCCCTGCCCCTTTAAGGCTAGGGCTACATGACGAATGTGTCGCGCTACATTTTGTCATACCAATTTCACGCAACAATTTTTATTAATTTTTTTTTAAAATATTTTTTTTATATATTTTTTGTGATAGGCCATGGTGTCGCACTGCGACTTGCTGGAAGTGCGACACGACAGTCGTAAAAATCCATCTAAGATGGATGCATGTAGCAGTGAATTTGTTCCCTATGTGTCGTGCGACTTATTGTCGTCGTGTAGCCCTAGCCTAAAGCTGACCTACAGCAGTGAAGAAAAATGGCTGGGTTGCTATGGAAACCGGCAGTAAAACTGTGTATGTGTAGACTAAGAGCCTGCAAGCTTCTATTGGCTGATAAGGGACATGTGACTGTGTGTATGGCAGTTGGGATATGAAGAGAGAGAGAGAGACTTACAGGCTTGTATTGGCTAATGCAGATCATTTTTTTTGGGGAATATCTCGGGAACGGTACATCCTAGAGAGCTGAAACCCAGTCTATAAACCTTCCCGGACACCTGATACCTGTGTGCCAAATTTGGTGAAGATCGGTCCAGTCATTTGGTAGCGCATAAAGAACAGACACAGCCATATACTGTATATTGGGTACAGCAGTGGCACACATATACATAGGGGACATTGGAGGAAGTGTGTGTGTGTGTGTGTGTGTGTGTGTGTGTATATATATATATATATATATATATATATACAGGTCCTTCTCCAAAAATTAGCATATTGTGATAAATTTTCTGTAATGTACTGATAAACATTAGACTTTCATATATTTTAGATTCATTACACACCAACTGAAGTAGTTCAAGCCTTTTATTGTTTTAATATTGATGATTTTGGCATACAGCTCATGAAAACCCCAAATTCCTATCTAAAAAAATTTGCATATCATGAAAAGGTTCTCTAAACGAGCTATTAACCTAATCATCTGAATCAACTAATTAACGCTAAACACCTGCAAAAGATTCCTGAGGCTTTTAAAAACTCCCAGCCTGGTTCATTACTCAAAACCGCAATCATGGGTAAGGCTACTTTCACACTAGCGTTCGATCGGATCCGATCATAATAATGCAGACGGAGGCTCCGTTCAGAACGGATCCGTCTGCATTATATGGGCATATAAAAGCTAAGTGTGAAAATAGCCTCGGACGGATCCGTCCAGACTTTCAATGTAAAGTCAATGGGGGACGGATCCGCTTGAAGATTGAGCCATATTGTGGCATCTTCAAACGGATCCGTCCCCATTGACTTACATTGTAAGTCTGGACGGATCTGCACGCCTCCGCACGGCCAGGCGGACACCCGAATGCTGCAAGCAGCGTTCAGCTGTCCGCGCGGAGGCGAGCGGAGCGGAGGCTGAACGCCGCCAGACTGATGCAGTCTGAGCGGATCCGCATCCATTCAGACTGCATCAGGGCTGGACGGAAGCGTTCGGGTCCGCTCGTGAGCCCCTTCAAACGGAGCTCACGAGCGGACAGCCGAGCGCTAGTGTGAAAGTAGCCTTAGACTGCCGACCTGACTGCTGTCCAGAAGGCCATCATTGACACCCTCAAGCAAGAGGGTAAGACACAAAGAAATTTCTGAACGAATAGGCTGTTCCCAGAGTGCTGTATCAAGGCACCTCAGTGGGAAGTCTGTGGGAAGGAAAAAGTGTGGCAGAAAACGCTGCACAACGAGAAGAGGTGACCGGACCCTGAGGAAGATTGTGGAGAAGGACCGATTCCAGACCTTGGGGGACCTGCGGAAGCAGTGGACTGAGTCTGGAGTAGAAACATCCAGAGCCACCGTGTACAGGCGTGTGCATGAAATGGGCTACAGGTGCCGCATTCCCCAGGTCAAGCCACTTTTGAACCAGAAACAGCGGCAGAAGCGCCTGACCTGGGCTACAGAGAAGCAGCACTGGACTGTTGCTCAGTGGTCCAAAGTACTTTTTTCGGATGAAAGCAAATTTTGCATGTCATTCGGAAATCAAGGTGCCAGATTCTGGAGGAAGACTGGGGAGAGGGAAAAGCCAAAATGCCTGAAGTCCAGTGTCAAGTACCCACAGTCAGTGATGGTCTGGGGTGCCATGTCAGCTGCTGGTGTTGGTCCACTGTGTTTTATCAAGGGCAGGGTCAATGCAGCTAGCTATCAGGAGATTTTGGAGCACTTCATGCTTCCATCTGCTGAAAAGCTTTATGGAGATGAAGATTTCATTTTTCAGCACGACCTGGAACCTGCTCACAGTGCCAAAACCACTGGTAAATGGTTTACTGACCATGGTATTACTGTGCTCAATTGGCCTGCCAACTCTCCTGACCTGAACCCCATAGAGAATCTGTGGGATATTGGGAAGAGAAAGTTGAGAGACGCAAGACCCAACACTCTGGATGAGCTTAAGGCCGCTATCGAAGCATCCTGGGCCTCCATAACACCTCAGCAGTGCCACAGGCTGATTGCCTCCATGCCACGCCGCATTGAAGCAGTCATTTCTGCAAAAGGATTCCCGACCAAGTATTGAGTGCATAACTGAACATAATTATTTGAAGGTTGACTTTTTTTTGTATTAAAAACACTTTTCTTATTGGTCGGATGAAATATGCTAATTTTTTTAGATAGGAATTTGGGGTTTTCATGAGCTGTATGCCAAAATCATCAATATTAAAACAATAAAAGGCTTGAACTACTTCAGTTGTGTGTAATGAATCTAAAATATATGAAAGTCTAATGTTTATCAGTACATTACAGAGAATAATGAACTTTATCACAATATGCTAATTTTTTTAGAAGGACCTGTATACACTCACACATTCACACATTCACACTCACACACACACACACACACACACACACACACACACACACACACATTCTGTGTGACCTTGCTGTAATTCTCTATAGATATTGGTGTGATTGCTGCATTCAGCGTGGAGGTTATGAACATTCCTCCGAGTACAGTCATCGGGCCGACCTTTGTACACAGTAACCTCTGTGTACATGGAGTGATCGTAACACCCATCCACCGCCACAACACAGGAGGCTCCCTCCCTGGTCATGTGGTTGTCTTGGCCTCCATCTCCTCTCCGTCACTTCATTGCAGCAATATAGGATGAAGAAACAACAGACTTTACACTGACCGGATACCAACACCAGGGTTATTCCCTTTACTAATTGACCTGAGGTTTGTGGCAAATGACCTGCAGGTGTTTTTATTTTATATATATTTTTTTTTTTTGTAGCTCCGGAGAAGTCTGCTCCTTTTTATATTCCCTGGTAGCAGTGTTGGGGCTTGTAGTTCACCAGAGGAAATATAGACTTTTCAGAAGCTGAATACAGGAACCAGCCCCATAGATGTAATGAGCAGCCCCCCCCCCAGATCATGAGAACAAGGGCACAGGACCGCCGCAGTGAAAGCATGTGCACTGCCACTTCATTGATTCTCTGTAGGACCGCAGGCGGTAGCCAAGTGCAAGTGCTTGGCTATTTCTGGTGGTCCCATAGAGATCTAATAGTCCCTGGTCCTGTGGAACAAGGATAACGTGATCTAGCCTGAATACCCCCTGAAGCAGTGGGGTGGCACTTCTAACGACCCATGACCCCAGACCATGATTCCTTACTTCCTGCCTTTCATCTCTTGTCATGTGCTTTCTACATAATCCACCACCTTATAATACTGAAGACCCTGTCTCCGGACAAGTCCATTTTATAGGCTTTTCTTAGCCTGTCCACAGCTGAGTAGTAAGACGCAGAAGCCACTCCTGCTGAAATATCAGTTGGGCGGTCACGTGATCGCAGCCAAGGTCGCAGAATCGGCGGTGTGATGGAAGGATAGGTAATGCTAAAACATCCATTAAGTAACAATAATCTTTTTATATAGCGCCAACATATATATTCCAAAGCGCTTTACATTTCAGCATGTAAGGAGTTTTGCCGTATTTGATAAATCCCTCATCAGGAATGCATCACCCCCAGCGTCAAGAGACCAAACCCTCATTATATCTGATCCATTGTACAGTCCTCGTCAGCCGTAATTCTGCAATTCTCAGGATTATTCCATTTTTTTTTTTTTTTTTTTTTTTTTTTTTTTTTTTTATACCGCTTCTCATAATACAGAAATGCTGAAGACAGCAGAGAATGGAAGTGGAGCCGCATGACTGTCTGCAGATTACAGATGGTATAGTTACAGTACGGCGGGAGATATAGGGGTAGAGATGGAGCCGGCCTGCGGGTACTAACGCCAGCTGGCGACATCTGGCGGGTGGGACAGTGCAGTGACTCCTAATATGTGAGGATAATGAGGGTCACTGCGGCATACCTTCTTCTCTTAGGTCTCCAATGAGATGTCTGTATGGCGGGCATCCTCTTCGGGTGCCTACACATGATGCAGATTATGTTTATTTCCACTTAGATTTTTATGTATAATACAGTACCAGCAAAGTGTATGAGAGTGGACAAATCTGTACATTTTGATCTTTTTCTTCCGTGCGGAAATTGACCTTCTCTGCGGATTGTAAGATCCAATGGGGTTGTTACCATAAATGAAAAAATCTGTGCCAAAATCTCATATAAATGGTGCGGATTTATCTGTGTCCCATATGCAGGTACCCTAATTGTAGCCACCTTGTGGTTTTGGAGGCCCCTGTGTAAAAAGATGGCTGTCCAATGTCTTGCACCCAGTGCTTGGCTGACCCTGGATTCAGCATGGCATCCGTACAAGCTGTAAAGGGATCATCATTCTGCTGGAAGTGGCGATGTCATGTATTGTTAATGAATAATATCAAATGACTTGTAATGATCGCTGTGCTATAACATTACGTTTTATGCAGTAACTGCAGCTCAGACATGGATCCTGTAGTGTCCAAGGAACAGGGCGAGGATTGCACCTGACACCAACCTGAAACGTAACCGATTGCAGAGTGTGGCAGTCGCTGCGTTTCTCGCCTGGTGCCGCTCAGGATCATGTGTTGACACGAGATCTCATGACTCGCAATAAATATCTACAAGTCGCACACCAAAAGGGGTTAGGTGTTGCCTGTATGTGAAACACTGTTTTCTGTGTACTGTACCGATGGTTTTATTCTTGTACATATGAACAGTATTATTTTAGTTGTATACTTGTACAAAGGAGGCCGTATTATAAGGGTCCATTCACACGTCCGTTGTTTCTTTCCTGATCTGTTCCGTTTTTTGCGGAACAGATCTGGACCCATTCATTTTCAATGGGTCCTGAAAAAAATCGGACAGCACAATGTCCAATTTTTATTTTATTTTTTCAGGACCCATTGAAAATGAATGGGTCCAGATCTGTTCCGCAAAAAACGGAACAGATCAGAAAAGAAACAACGGACGTGTGAATCGACACTAATAGTTGTTTTCTTTTACATAGGACACAGTAACTACTCTTTATACTGCCTCCTATGTATAAGAATATAACTACTATAATATTCTTGTACATAGGAGGCAGTATAGCTACTATAATACTGCTCCCTGTGTACAGGAATATAACTATTATTATACGGCCTCCTATGTACAAGAATATACTAGAATACTGCTTTCTATGTAAAAGAATAGAACTACTTTAATACTGCAAAAATATAGTCGTAGCCGGCTCCGAAACAGGGGTCTGTGGCACAGAGAAGTGTGACACTCCAACACATGCAATTGATGAGAGAAGTTTATTCCAGCCTAACAAAAAAACTTGCAATAATTTATTCTTGTACATAGGAGGCAGAATTATAGCAGTTATATTATTTGTTCATAGAAGCAGTGTTGTAGTAGTTATATTCTTATACATAGGAAGCAGTATTATATTGGTAATCTTGTACATAGCAGGCAGTATTATAGCAGGCAGTATTATAGTAGTTATATTCTACATAGCAGGCAGTATTATAGTAGTTATATTCTTGTACATGGGGGGGGGGCAGTATTATAGTAGTTATATTCTTGTACATAGGATGCAGTGTTATAGTAGTTATATTCTTCTGCATAGAAGGCAGTGTAATGTTTTATTTGAGAACATTCACAATCCACCCCTGTTCTCTTGCAAACTGTATAGTTCTAAATTTCTTGCTGACTTGTAATCTTATAATTGTACAGCAGGGTATATATTTTCCTGTATATGATGCCGCTGGGTTTTTCTGAAATTACTGTGTGTGTGTGTGTGTGTGTGTGTGTGTGTGTGTGTGTGTATTTTTTTTATTTTATTATATAGACAAGGCAGTTTTCTCCTCAGACAGGGGAATCGTCAATTATCTCCTCTCACTGCATTAAGCCCACTTCCAGACGAAGTAAAATTGATTGCAGTACTGTATCCCTTGTGAAATCAATATCTCTGCCTACGATTCATGTACATGTAGATAGAGATTTTTGGGCTTCTTATGACAGGGCAGGTTCAGAGCTCGCAGATTGTGGCGATGCTTGTTCCACGTAATGTTCTGTCCCCAGAGCTCGGCCTGATTCGTACTTCCTTAGATACTAATGCAGTTCTTAGAAGTATGCGCACATGTCCCTCTGGATGTAAGGATGGGGAGGGGGTGTCCTTCAGCGTAGGTAACTGATTATATGGTTATCTGTTTGTCCTTCAGTCTGACAAAACCTCCCTCAATAAATTAATCTTAATTAATCTTATTCCTGGACTAATTGTGTTCTTAAAGACATGAGTACCCCCTCCCCATATTCCAGCAGTTATTAGTCAGTTATTGGAGCAATTCCTTGAGGAGCCAGTATTGTTGGATTCTTACTTTTGTTAGATTCAGATCGACCTGTAAGGGCTCATGCACACGAACGTGGTTTGGTTCCGCATCTGAGCCACAATTTTTGCGGCTCTAATGAGGAACCATTCACTTCAATGGGGCTGCAAAATTTGCGGACAGCACTCAGTGTGCTGTCTGCAGTCCGTTTCTCTGTTCCGTGGGGCCACAAAACAAGAGAGAACACATCCTATTCTTGTCCGTTTTGCGGACAAAAATAGGCATTTCTATTATGGGTAGCCCATTCCATTCCGCATCCGTGTTTTGCGGATTTGCAATTTGCGGACCCCAAAACATGGCGCGGTCATGTGCATGAGCCCTAAAGGTCAGGTGACTATAGCAAGTGTTGAATACCTTTTGAGTTGATTTGGTGTCCTGTAACCCTAGGTTAGTGACCTCCCATGATGATTTGGAAATAGTTAGTTAATTCCAGGTCTTGTTAGGATTAGAAATGCATAGTTTTCTTCCAGCAATGGTTCATGGTCCAGAACATATTGCAGCTCAGCCCTACTCAGTCAGGCTGCAATACCACACACAACCTATGGGCTGAACTGGCGCTGTTTCTGGAAGAAAGTAGCTGTGGATCGCTGAACTTTAGAAATGTAAGCTTTTTTGGTATCTGTTATCACCCGTTAGACATTACATGTCCAGTCGTCCAGTCTTGAGAACCTCCAAAGATCTCCACATCCATTTATTATTCATGTATTTTGCCTTTTAGTTGGGCAAAGGTCTCATGCATTGATCATGCACTGCCCCCTTTAATTAAAGGAAAAATTTAAGCATTGATCCCTTGTGTTGTATGATTATTTTTATTTTGCAGACACCGGAGGACAGTGATGGAGTAGAAGAACCAGTCCAGGAAGATGAAGGCTTCATGGGAATGGCTCCTCTTCTACAGGCTCATCATGCTATGGAGCGGGTGGAGGAATTTGTCTGCAAGGTAAGACACCACAGCAGTATCGCTCATCATGTTATGCCCGGCAGGACAGTCATCCTAGGTTGGCTCTTCTAGTGCAAGTTTCATCCTTATTGTAGACCCCCTTCTCCCCCCAGGTCACCATTGCAGCTCACATAGGATGTGTCCTCCAGCTTTCCTCAAATCATAAATTATCTATATTGTTATTTAGCAGTCCTGCATGCACCAGAAGATGAGCATTGCTGTAGTTCTCTCCCAATGCATGCTATCATGGGAGAAGGTTGAAGGATTAGTGATGTTACTGCTCAATGTTGGTATCTACTAGCTTCCTTTTCCTCCATGTTGTAGGTATGGGAAGGGCGGTGGCGTGTCATTCCTCATGACGTGCTTCCTGATTGGCTGAAAGATAATGATTACCTCCTGCATGGGCATCGCCCACCAATGCCTTCTTTCAGGGCCTGCTTCAAAAGTATCTTCAGAATACACACAGAGACTGGCAACATCTGGACCCACTTATTAGGTAAAAATCCTATTCACTTGAACGGCAGGTTATAGCGGCAGTGGAGGAAAATGATGGGCAGCTTCAATTTTCACCTCCTCTGTCCAGAGTATGATATTCTAAGTGCACAATGGAGATCAGGCTTCATTGCAGAATACACCGCACAGAGGACCCCACGTGAACCCTAAAGGAGTTCTCTGCTTTGGACAATCCCTACTTGTTAGAAGGGTACCTTGACAATGGGATACAAAATGCAGCACACCACGTTCTTGTATGCCGCACAGTTCAGTAACAAAATGACTCTATGGTGAACAGAAGGGGCCGTCTCATTGAAGTGAATGATGTGATTACATCTGCTCACCACTGCGGTTGCGAAGGGAAGGCAGCGCTTGTACGAGGACTTCTCTTCAAATAGCTGATCCGTGGAAGTGCTGGGAGTTAAACTCCCACCAATCTGATATTGATGACCTATCCTGAGGATAGGTCATCAAAATAAATAAAGCAGACAACCAATTTTAGCCTTAAAGGGGTTATGTCACTAAGGGGTTATAAATGCAATTGTGTCCCCTAAGTTGTGTGCTAACATTATTTACATCAGACATTTTAATGTGACTGTTAGGAGGTTAAAAATATTTTCAAAAAGTGTTTTTGCTCCCGTTCTTTCCTGTATTATGCAGACGGTACATAGATTTTTGGGTGAGCACTGTCTAATGGGTAGTTTGCCCTGTGGTGGCACTGCAAGGAAATAAAAAACACTTAGGCTGGGTTCACATTGCGTTTTTCCCTTCCGTTTTACGTGCATAATAAAACCTGTGCGTTAAACTGATGCCATACAGTGCCATCCGTTCACCATAGTCCTTTTTGTTACTGGACTGTGCGGGATAGAAGAACGTGATGTGCTGCATTTTGTATCTTATTGTCAAGGTACCCTTCTAAAAAGTAGGGATTGTCCAAAGCAGAGAACTCCTTTAGGGTTCATGTGGGGTCCTCCATGCGGTATATTCTGCAATGAAGCCTGATCTCCTTCGTGTGCTTAGAATATCATACTCTGGACATAGGAGGTGAAAATAACCAGCTCAGCCTATTACTGGAGGACCTACTTTGTCCATGCTAGTGAGTTTAGCCAGGTATGAATCCAGATAAGCTGGTCATAGTCAGTAGATTTGTTTGGGAGGCTGATGCACAAGTATCTGCACCACAGAGGTCCACACTGACCTTGTCCCATTTTCTCATTGCAGGCTGTGTTTTCTTCATTTGCCTTGGCATCTTCTACATGTTCCGGCCCAACATGGCATTTGTTGCCCCAGTGCAGGAGAAGGTGGTTTTCGGCCTCTTCTTCCTGGGTGCCATCCTCTGCCTGTCCTTCTCATGGCTCTTTCACACCGTGTATTGTCATTCAGAGGGAGTGTCTCGTGTCTTCTCCAAGTAAGTAATCAGTAATTTGTTATCTGGTAAAGAGGCCAAAGACAATCCCTGTAAATAATACTGACACACCCTTAAAGGGTTTCTGTCATGAGAAAAAACGTTATGTAGCTGACTGACATTAGCGATGGGCTAAGGTCATCGGTACATAACAGTATGCTTTATAACTCCCTGCCTGCCGCCGTTCTCTTAAAATAAAGACTTTAACAATATGCTAATGAGCCTCTAGGTGCTATTATGGAGTTGCTTCAGCACCTAGAGGCTCGGTCTACGCACCCTTTGGCACGCCCAGGTCCAGTTGATTGATTTTCGAGTTCTCTTCAGTGTCCCGTAAATCGCGCTCCTTCCCGTTTATTGTTCGGCGCAGTGAGTGAAGGACGCGCTCCTGCTGCCGGCTTCCTTAGGCGCAGTGAGGAAGCCGGCAGCAGGAGCCCGTCCTTCGCTCACTGCGCCTGTGCCGAATACTAAACTGGACGGCGCAGGATTTACTGGACGATGAGGAGAACTCGAAAGTCAATCAACTGGACCTGGGTGTGCCAAAGGTTGCGTAGACCGAGCCTCTAGGTGCTGAAGCAACGTCCTAATAGCACCTAGAGGCTCATTATCATATTTTAAAAGTCTTTATTTTAAGAGAACGGCGGCAGGCAGGGAGCTATAAAGCATACTGTTATGTACTGCTGATGTCAGTCAGCTACTTAACGTTATTTCTCATGACAGAAACCGTTTAAGGGGGAAGCCATTTTTACCTCTCCTCTTATTTTGAAGGTTGGACTATTCTGGCATCGCCCTTCTTATAATGGGAAGCTTTGTTCCCTGGCTCTACTACTCCTTCTACTGCAACCCACAGCCTTGTTTCATCTACTTAATCATCGTCTGCGTTCTGGGCATTGCCGCCATCGTTGTCTCCCAGTGGGATCTCTTTGCCACCCCTCAGTACCGTGGTGTTAGAGCTGGTAAGTAAGAGCATACCTTCTGGCTTGTTTGTCATGGACCCAAAGCAGGATTATAAAAAGCACATCATGTATTGGACTATTAAAATCCTGGCTACTGTGTTAGGCAATGACTGTTGCCAGTCGTCAGCACTGAAATCACTAAAGCCCATCTTTATCTATGTTCATAGCGTTTATCTTGCGCGTCATATGGCTTCTTCCTTCTGTCCCCCATTACCTATAGGTGTATTTGTAGGACTGGGTCTCAGTGGAATTATCCCCACCCTACACTTCATCATCTCAGAAGGGTTCCTGAAAGCTGCCACCATGGGGCAGATAGGCTGGCTTCTTCTCATGGCCTCCCTGTACATCACAGGCGCTGCTCTATATGCCGCTCGCATCCCTGAAAGATTCTTCCCCGGAAAGTGTGACATCTGGGTAAGTAGCGCAGGACTGCAGTCATTGCAGGCAGTACAGTGTCGGATGAGGGACTGATACTACAATATTAAAATGGGTTGGGGGGTGGGGAGGGGGGCAGTTATAAGCTGTGATTTGGATAATGTGTCTATAGTCTCTGTAGCGGGTTGGGCTGTGATTGAATTATTTGTGGAAGGACTGCAGCCACACAGTCATAGGAAACTTTAGAACTAGATACAAGTGAAGGGGAAATGGATTGTAAAATTTAAAGGCTATGTAAACCTTCACAACTTATAATAATAATTTTTTTGTTTGTCGCAAGAAAACTAAAATTGCTTTGCAATAGGATTTAAAAATGTACTGTGTATACAGCACCTATGCGTACAAGCGTCTCCATGGTAACAGACAATCCATTTAGCGTAATCCTTCAGTCTCATACTTTCATCCATTTGTCCCCTACTTTATGGCAACTATAGAGGAGTCAGGAACACAGGACTGTATTCGACCTGTCACCTAGGCTTATGTCAGTCCCAGTTACAGAAGAAATCGTCAATATAAAAAATTTAAGTTAAACGTCCCCCAAAAGATCTCGTATGTGCAGTAAGCTCTGGGGGACCTCAAGAAACCACAGTGCAAAATGCCGACTCGGTGCTCAGCCAGTTGAAGAAAGTCTAAGCTTTATTGATTATAAAACCATAACTTGTTTCGGGGACGCAGACCCTTCTTCAGTTGGGAAATGTACTGTCTGTAGAAATGTTCCCATCTGAAGAAGGGGCTGTGTTATGGTTTTATAATCCATAAAGCTTGGACTTTCTTCAACTGTTTTTTTTTGTTAAAGGGAACCTGTCGTCATGTGGATATTTGATTATAATCTAACTAATTATATACAATTATTAACTACTAAAAAGTACCTTAGATGTATTCACTTACTGGTGTGACAGATGGTTACCTCATAATATACACACAAAGATGCCGCATGCTAATAAGCTGATTTGAGTCCAGCGTGATGTCATTGAGTCCAGCGTTTATTTAATTCCGAGCTGTAGCCACTCCCCTGCCCACCTGCTGCTGATTCATATGGAAAATAACTGTCAATCTGCAACCGGTAGGCAGGGAGAGTCAGGAGCTCATAAATATTCATGACTCATCATTATCAGCTGGAGCTTTTCAATACAAGATGTTGGCAGATTCACTGGGTCAATTAAAGAAAGTGACCCAGCATTTTGCTAAGAGAATCAGTCACTTATTTATGTTGCCCTTAGTTAGGACACCATAAAACTGGTGACAGGTTCCCTTTAATGATATAACAAAACAAAAAAAAAGTAATGGCTTTCAAAACGCAGAACAGATTGCGTCAGGACGTAAATAACCCAGTCTTGAACTGGTTAAATAACACCTGTTGCAAAGTTACTTAATTTTTAACAGAATTAAAGGGGTTCTACAGTTTGTTTTAGGACCCCCGCCGATCAGCTGTTTGAGAAGACAGCAGCACTCCAGCAGCGCCGCAGACCTCTCACTGTTTACCGCAGGCCCAGTGACGTCACTACTTGTATCCACTGGCCTGGGCGCGGCTAAGCTCCTTTCAAGTGAACAGAACTTGGCCCCGCCCAGGCCAGTTGATACTAGTTGTGACGTCACTGGGCCTGCGGCAAACGGTGAGAAGGCTGCAGCGCTGCTGGCGTGCCGCTGCCTTCTCAAACAGCTGATCAGTGCATGGGTCAGACCCCCGCCAATCAGATGCTGATGATCTATCCAGAGGATAGATCATCAGTTAAAACAAACTGCAGAACCCCTTTAAGAAAATGTATTTGTGAAGGTTTTTGAATGTAGAGATTTAGGATGACCAGAAACAGAAATAATCTTGCTGTAGCAGTGCAGTGATTTGCCTTCTTTCTCTTAGTTCCATTCTCACCAGCTGTTCCATATTTTCGTTGTGGCCGGAGCATTCGTCCATTTCCACGGAGTCTCCAACCTGCAGGAATTCCGCTTCACAGTGGGCGGTGGCTGCGCAGCCCAGGAGGTGCTGTGAGGATCTCGCCACCATGGAGGGAGCGCAGCACAAGATCTCAACTGATGCACAAGATGGTCGGGAGGATAGAACCTCCCTTAACCACCATGTGAGGGACAGAGGAGAGGCAGCAGCAGACATACAAGTCCCAGAAAGACTGTGGAACCTAACAATCTTACCTCAAATACCAAGTGTATGACTATGTCTAATTTATTCCTGGGGAGGGGGTCACATATCTTTACCCTTTCCATTCTGGGGGGAGGGGATTTATGGTCTCTCCTGCACTGACTTTGGTTTAAATTTGACTTGCTGCTTGAGCTTCCCAGAAGCAGGAGACTCCATACCTCTGGGCAGGGCTATCCTGCGGTATAACATCTATTACTTTTTTTTTATTTTTATTATTGTTCTCTGGAATAGGGTCTTACAATATTTTTTCCTGTAACGCCTGGTAAAAAATCACAGTTCTTATTTTTCTCCCACAGTGACTGAAAATGTTGATTTGTTATAAAGATCCAAGGAGCAGTCAGTGAGAATTTAATGTAAATAATTAGAAAGAGAACTTTCTAATTTTCTGTTTAAAAAGAAAAAAAAAACTAAAAAAAATTATAAAAAATAAAACCTAGACATTTTTGAAAATTAGAAGAGATGACGTAAAAAAATTTACAGTAAAAGAAAAAAAATTCTATTGTGTATAAAAATAATTTGTACCATTCACTGTTCTGGGCGGGTTTGCACATGGGTGGAGCAGGGTGGGTGTTTTTTGTTTTTGTTTTTTTGCTTTGCAGATGCCATGACTGAGATAAGCACATCCTGTTGTCAAGGTGGGTAGGAGGTCATTCAAACACTGAGCACTAGAACTGTTGTCCCCTATTGCTTGGGGGCTTTATATGAAACTTTGTCATGGATTTGTGGGGCTCCTGCATGAATAAACATGCAGAACCTAAAAAAAAATAAAAAATCAAGCTGAAGAAAAGGAGCTTCACTCTGGGTATGTTTACAGTCCTCACTCAACTCTTCTCTTTTTTTTATATATATATATATATATATATATATATATATATATATATAATTAGTGAGGGCCGTGCCCTGCCATTGATCAGTAATAGACCTCCAATTACTGCATCTCTCCCCCTTTAGTGGGCCAAGCTAGAGGCTGCCTATTGCCCTACGAGGAGCCAATGAGTAATCTTATGTAGGAAGAATTAGAATTTTAGGAAGCAGGGAGCGCAAAAAAAAAGTTTTGTTTTCCTCTTGGGCATCATGGTCAGGCAAGTAATTTAGATTTCATGTTCCACTCTGGATTGATTGCATTAAGAATTTATGTAAGATGATCTCAGGGCTATGGTGGGCGTTATCCAGGTGTAAGGTCCCTACATGATAACTGCGTATCAGGGACACAGATATTTACAGACTCTTGACTTTTGATTGTCAAGGAGGAAGGTGCAGACCAGATCCTAGTCCCAGAAGAACATTGAAGATCCAGCTTCTCTTCCCTATCCATGTGGATCATGTAGTAGATGGTGTTGTTTTTTTTTTTTTTTTTTTTTTTTTTTTAGGTTTCCATGAACATACATGGCTCTCTACAGGGGCCCCTGACAAGCGGGATCTGTGTTTTTAATATGGCGCATAGAAAGAAATGAAGGGGAAGGAGTAGTAATAGAAAGAGTCCTGCTGGCCCATGGAGTATGCAGGGCTGCTTCACGTTACAGGAGAGCAGACAAGGAGGCTCAAGATTAAGTAAAAGATTGTGGAGCCTGGGCCTTTTGGGTTTTGCCTTATGCTTTCCATAGAAGCCAGTGTAACCTGCCAGTCAGTGTGTTGCTGCCACCGCAGGCTGGGAGGGGAACTTGCCATAGTTACGCTTGGCCCATCTGGATGACCTCTCATGGGCAGAGCTGCCTGGCAGCCTTATTTCCTCTCATGTAAAGGGAGGGCACAACAGACGTAACCCGTGTCTCATCAGCCCTCATAGACGGGTCACTCTCCACTTCTATACTCAGTAATTAGTGGCCTTGTTAATACTCATAATTATTAACTGTTTACTGTGAGGAGCAGCAAAGCACATTCGGGGGCAGAGATTTTCGGTTCATTCTGAATTCTCACTGTATTATTCACTTTATGTTCAATAAAAGAGCATTTCAAAGTCCCGGGGCTGCCTCTGGTTCATTCATTGTCGGTTCCTTACATCTACAGCACCGTTTATAGACCAGGGGTAATGTTTCAAAACTAAGGGTGCAACAGCTGGGATTCACAAGCTTTCACCAACCCTTTCCGTATACAGTGAGGAACAGAAGTATTTGAACACCCGGCGAATACTGTTGGTGGAACACTACACAGTCATGGTTTCAAATCGTGCATTGCACGGAAGGTTCCAATGCTCAGGTCATCACATGTCCAGACCTGTCTGAAGTTTGCCAATGACCATCTGGATGATCCAGAGGAGGCATGGGAGAAAGTCATGTGGTCACAAAGTAGAACTGTTTGGGCTAAACTTAACTCTTGTTTGGAGGAAAAAGCAGGATGATTTGCATCCCTACTGTGAAGCATGGGGATGGTAACATCATGCTTTGGGGGTGCTTTTCTGTGAAGGGGACAGGACGACTGCACTGTATTAGGGAGAGGATGAATGGGGCCATTCTGAGTAACAACCTCTTTTCCCTCAGTCAGAGCATTAAAGATGGGTTGTGGCTGGGTCTTCCAACATGACAATGACCCGAAGCACACAGCCAGGATAACCGAGGAGTGGCTCCGTAAGAAGCATATCAAGGTTCTGGAGAGGCCTAGCCAGTCTCCAGACCTAAATCCAATAGAACAACTTTGGAGGAGCTGAAACTCCGTGTTGCTCAGCGACAGCCCCGAAACCTGACAGATCTAGAGGAGATCTGTGTGAAGGAGTGGGCCATAATCCCTGTTGCAGTGTGTGCAAACCTGGTCAAGAACTACAGGAAACGTTTGACGTCTGTAATTGCAAACAAAGGCTTCTGTACCAAATATTAACACTGATTTTCTCAGGTGTTCAAATACTTATGTTCAGCAGTGCAAGACAAATACATTCTTTAAAAATCATACAATGTGATTTTCTGATTTTCTTTTTTTAATTCTGTATCAGAGTGGGAATGCACCTACAATGTGAATTTCAGACCCCGCCATGATTTCTAAGTGGGAGAACTTGCAAAATCACAGGGTGTTCAAATACTTCTGTTCCTCACTGTATCTTATTAGGGCACTCGTGCTTGATGGTATGGGGCATTCGCTATCCCCCTAGCTTAGCCCAATGGGACCCATTGAAAAGTAGACTGGATGATGAATGTGGTGCAGGGATTTACACTTTTTTCTGACTCTGTGCCAGCTATTGGTTGGCGTTATCCAAGACAGAATTTTACCATAGAACTGTGGTGCAATTTTGATGTAAAGTATTGCATCTTGGGTCACACCCTATCCTGTTAAGCCATGCCGCTTTTGGAAAGTTACAAAAACCCTAGTTGTAACTTGAGCAGTGTTTTTTTTATTTTGTGCTTTTGCCCAATAAGGGCTCATCCACACAAATTTGTAGCGCCCGTTATGTGCATTAGGGACTGCAAATTGCGGTCTCCAGTGCACTGGCACCATCCATGTGGCTGGCGCAGATGGATGCAAACCTATTCAACTTGAATGGGTCGAAGTTCTATATATATTTTTTTATTTTATTTTTTTGTGGTGCATAGGCATGGAAAGAAAACCCATGGAAGCAGTGCATAGTGCTTCCGTGAGGTTCCATACCTCCGTTCCGCACCACACTTTCCGGATTGCGGACCCATATTGTATACCCGCTGTTTGCGGGCCAACACCGGTCATGTGCATAAGGCTACTTTCACACTCGCGTTTGGTGCGGATCCATTATGGATCTGCACCGATAATACAGCCATCTGCATCTGTTCAGAACGGATCAGTTTGTATTATCTATAACATAGCCAAAACGGATCAGTCTTTGAACACTATTGAAAGTCAATGGGGGCGGATCCGTTTTCTATTGTGTCAGTGAAAACGGATCCCTTTGCCTCCATCGCCAGGCGGAAACCAAAATGCTAAGTGTATACACCATTCTGAGTGTATAAAGGGCGTCATCACTTCACTCATTGTGTTGTCTGCAAAAACAATACTAATAAAATCTTCCCACCTGCGAAAGAATGTATTAATGTGTTTTCCATTTTGTATCGCTCCGCTTCAGTTTTTTCCATCTCAAAACATATTTTAACATGAGTGAATACATCGGTTGGTGAAGGGACTTTAGGATGTAACCATTCTCTGAAGAGGCACCGCTTGGCTGCCAGAATCAGATGTATTAGAGGAGAAATTCTGGAGCCACATGAAAGTAAAGTAATTCAGGGTTCAATGCTACTGACATCTTAAGGTGATGTCTAATTTGGTGCCTGATCATTCTCCAATATTTCTCCGTCTCCGGACAAGACCATATGCCTTGAAATAAATCGGACTCCTTTAGGTGACTCTTGGGACACTCGTTTAATCTGCAACTCAGGCAATCTGAGCGGATCCTTATCCCTTCAGAATGCATTAGGGCAAAACTGATCTGTTTTGGACCGCTTGTGAGAGCCCTGAACGGCTCTTGCAGACGGAAACCAAAACGCCAGTGTGAAAGTAGCCTATGCCCTAAGTGTGTTTTGAGCAACTCTTTTCTTTTTTTTCTATAGGAAAGTATATGCCACACTTCTGTCACTTTCTCTTTAGTGATATTTTTTTTTAATTTTTTTTTATTTTTTTAACACCACTATTTTTGTTTTCTCAATCAGGGCAAAAAAAAAAAGGTCTGTGGGACAAAAACTCCACACCAGTTATCCCCAAATCTCAGACGGACAACATTTTTTGTAGACAAATCAGAAAACCATAATAAATGCTGAAGATTAAAAGTAATCCATGTCTATAGCTTAATATATAGATACCTGATTACCAGCATTTACTGTGAGCTGCAAAATGAGCATAAGTACCTAAAAAAAATAAAAATAAAAATACCATTTTTACAGACAGTCCAGAAATTAAAAAAAAAAAAAAAAGTTGTCCAGAGTGAAGCCACATATACTAGATCATTGCTTCGTAAGATAAGGCCAAGTTCACACTTCAGTTACTTCCATCAGTTAAGCCTCATTCACACATCAGTGTTCAACGGAGGTGTGCCGTACGTGTTCTCCGTGGACAGCACACGTCCCCATTCATTTTAATGTGTGTATTCACACATCAGTGTTTTAGCATGGTCAATGGTTTTAGCACAGATGCATGCTCTATTTTGTCCGTGTTCACGGATCCATCACGCCCATTATAGTCTATGGGTCTGTGAAAACGCTGATGCCATCCGTGTTTCATGCATCATTAGGAAGAGATGCTTTGAAAATAATTTTTCATCTGTGTCAGTGAAACACGGATGCATCACTGACCACCTTCTCACAGATTTGAACAAGGCTTTATTGTGAGTCAAGAACCCAGAACAGGTGCAGATCTTTCCATTACACCCGGTCTCTGAGTAGGCTCCACTATGGGTTTTGGCTAATAATAACTGATCAAATAACTAAAGTGTGAACTGAGCCAGGAGTGGTAACAGGTTCCCTGTAAGCTGCCAAAACACGCAGTCTGCCCAGTTGGAGGATTTTGGTCCTTTCACTTGACCAACATTTGAAAAATGTTGCCAAAAATGTAATCAGTTAGGTTGGAAATGTCATCTGTGGTAGGCTGAAATTAGAAGTTTGATACCTCTGATTAGGGTCCATTCACACGTCCGTTGTGTATTGCGGACCTGCAATACACCGGGCTGGCACCCCAATAGAAATGCCTATTCTTGTCCGCTATTGTGGACAAGAATAGGACATGTTATATTTTTTTTAGGGAGCCGCGGACTGGAAGATTGGGGCCGCACACCAAAAATGCCGATGCTGTTCGCATCTCTTCCAGCCCCATTGAAAATGAATAGGTCCGGATCCATTCTACGGACGTGTAAATGGACCCTTATTTGCTGCTTTGCATAAGTTCCTGATGTGTTTTTTTTTTTTAAATAATACAAACTGTCTGATTCCTGTCAGTTTGTATTAACAGGTAGACTTGTTCAATACCAGGTAAAGTATTAACAATACTCATACCAAATCTGTCCGCTGTTTAACCACCTCCAGACCATTTACCCCCATCCTTCGGGACCAAGCCTAGTTTTGCAAGTGTGTCACTTTATTTGGTAATAATTTTGGAATACTTTTACTTATCCATCCAAGCCACCCTGGGATTTCTGAGGGGGGAATCACACCATACTTCTAGTTGGTGGTAAATTGAAGTACAGAACTTTTCTGGTTCAAAAGAATTTTATTGATTTAAGCAAAACAAACAGTATCCAGAGAATAAAATAAGGGATGAGGGAATCAACTTCGGATGAAACATCTGAAGTCGATTCTCAAAAAACTTTGTTTCAATAATGTACGAGCGCTCTGTGCAGTATTAGAATGTATTGGTCCTTTCGGGGGAGAGAGCTTTCTTCTTTAACAAATCCTTTAGACACGAAAAAAAAAAGTCAACAATGACGCCAGGTGCCATGTGGGAGGAAGATTAAAAAAAAATTCTTCCTGCATGGAAACTAATCTCCAGGAGTCCTTGGATTTTAGACACTACAAGTCAGGGGCTAAAACTGGAATTCCGCTCTCTCCCTCCGTCAAGATTCATAATAACAAAGTCCACCTGGATAGAAGAGAAATCTATAGTGTCGGAAGTTCTATCCCTAAAGGAGAAAAATGTATTGGTACCAGTACCAAAGTGTCAGGAAGGAGAAGGTTTTTCCTCTCCTCTTTTTCCAGTCAAAAAGCCAGACGGATCTTACAGAACCATTATACATTTGAAAAAGCTAAATCAGTTCTTGCTGGTAACAGAGATTCAAAATGGAGACTGAAAAGATTTACCACCGATTTTATAGAGTTTCCAAAGTGCTTAATTGCTGTGTTAGACTAAAAGGATGCTTATTTTCATGTCCCTATACATCAGGAGCATCAAAAGTATTTACGGGTAGCAGTAGAGATAAAAGGAGTCATCAACCACATGCAATTCCAGGTCCTTCCTTTCGGGTTATCGATGCCTCCCAGGATTTTTATTTTTTTTTTTAAATTAATCTCTCTTCTGAAATGAGAATTGTCATAGGTTATACATATGATGAATAAGTCATGAATAGCATTTTGTTACAGAATATTGATGTATAATCAGTAAACATCTTTACATTATTCTCAAATCACCAAAATTTTATAATTTTCAACCCAATACCTTGCCCCAAATCCCGTTCCCTACCCCTCCAACATCCCTCCCTAATATACCCCAACCCATGAACACTCATCTGGGACCATGTTGATGCTTTATCTTTGATCTTGACCTAAATTTGACTCTCAATAAAGTCTGTCTAGGTATCTAACTTCCCTAGTCTATTATCTAGTTGCGCTTCTAAATACCATTTAGTCATTTTGAAAGGGGCCATAAGTTCCTGAATTTCGCAGTGTGATAATCGCTTTTCTATAAAATCTCTCCATTTCTTGATGAATTTTTCAATTAGCCCTTCCTTATCTCGTTCTACCTCCAACCTTTCAAGATACAAAACATTTCTCATAATCCCTAATACCTCCGCCCATGATGGCACTCCCTCCTCCAGCCAACATCTCAGAAGAGCTTTCTTTACTGACATCAGTAATATGTGCACTCCCCTTTAGTGACCACTGCCCCTAAATCTTCCTCTTGATTCTTTGGTATATAATGAAATATGCATTGTTGTGGCATTAATCCCACTACCTCTCCCCAGATCTCTTTTATTGTGTCTATTGCACTTTGCCACAACGGTTGCACCTTTGGGCATTCCCACAAAGCATGGAGGAGTCCAGCTTTCGGGAGGACACACTTGGGGCAATGTCGTAGATAATGGGCAGGAGCATCTTGATAAGATAGATTAAAGGCGTATGTCGCCTTATGTATAATTCACAGTTGTGTTTCTCTCCATTGTTCGTTGTAAACTGCACGTCTCACTAATTTCAGACCCTCCCTCATTTTTTTGGCTATGTTCTGGTCATTTAGTTCTCTTACCCAGGGCTTGAAGGCCTCCTTTACCACTCCTATCATCTGTATGCTGTGTAACCTTTGGTACAATTCTGAGAGGGACATATGCGAGCCATCTTTGCCCAGTATGGCTGCGAACCTTGCAAGCTTATCCGGGTCACCCAATGAGATTGCCTGTGCCTTGCAGTAGCTCTGAATTTGCAAAAAAGGGAGATAGTTAGCATCTGTTAGGTCATATTGCCCCTTCACCTGTTCCCACGATAGCAATTGGCGGCCGTTGATTTCTAATAAATCACTAAGTTTCATAATATTCTTAGCCTTCTAACCTTGGAACAGAATATTATCCCTGCCCTGTGGAAACGCAGGCAACGACCACAATGGCATTCTAGGTGATATATAGTAGGGAAGTCCATAGATTTTCCTAATCGACTTCCATGCCATTATGGTGTCCTTTAGCAAGATAGACCGTCTGATCGATATGGGAAGCTCCATGAACCAACTAATCCCTGTTCTATCTTGATTGCCGAATAATGCCCAGTCCCCCATACCCAGTCGCTAACATGTCGGAATAAAGCCGCAAGATTATAGTGACGAATATTTGGCATTTGCAGTCCTTCCCATTTCAACATTGTCAGTTTCGCATAAGCAATACGTGGCCTTTTGGTTTTTCACAAGAAGCGATTGAACGCTCTCTGCATCCTTGTTGTGTCTGTGTGTTTTAGTAGCAGCGGGATTGTTTGAAGTGGGTAGAGTAACTTTGGGAAGCTCACCATTTTAATCAAGTGCGCTCTGCCACATAAGGTACAGAGGTAACTCTTTCCATTTTTCCAATTCGTTCTCAATCTTTAGAAAGAGAGGGGGATAATTCAGTGTATATATTGACTCCGGGGTACGCCCTATTTTGATACCCAAGTAAGTTATATAATCTTTTCTGATTTCCACTCTAGATTGTATCTGGCTTTCTTAAGTCCTCCGCCCCAGAAACCGCATTTGGCTCTTGTCTACCTTGATCTTATAACCTGTCACTCCCCCATATGTAATTAATGTCTCCATCACCCGATCTAGCTGACGTTCCGGTGCTCCTAGGTATATCAGGATGTCGTCCGCGAAGCAACTCACCTTCAACTCCTGATTACCTACTTTAATCCCTTCAAAGGTATCAGATTGTATCATCAATCTAGCTAGGGGTTCCATTGCCAGGTTAAAGAGCAAGGGAGACAGGGGCATCCCTGCCGCGTGCCTTTGCTAAGCCTAATGTTCTTTGATAAAAAGCCTGGTACATACACTTTCGCTAGAGGGTTCTCATTTATCGCTTTTAGGTAATTTCTAAAGCTACCCTTAATGTTGACCCTATCTAGCACCATATCTAACCACTGCCAGCTAACGTTATCGAAAGCCTTTTCGGCATCGATTGCTAATAACGCTGGTTTATATTCACGTAAATTATTCCTGTCATTGCCTAGAACTGCCAAAACCATCCGGATGTTGGTAACCGCTGATCTACCCTTCATAAACCCCACTTGGTAAAGGCCTATCAAATCGGCCACACAAATGGCCAATCTGTTAGCGAAGATTTTAGATAAAATCTTAACATCTTGGTTGATTAACGATATCGTTCTATATGAGCCCGGCTGAGTTAAATCTCTTCCTGGTTTTGGAAGTATTTTGATATAGGCTAACTTGCCTGTGTCTGGTAGACTTCCACCATTCAAGATATTATTAAATAGATTAGTCAAAGTTGGGGACAATTCCTGGCTAATTGCTTTATAAAATTCAGCTGGGAACCCATCGGGGCCCGGAGCCTTACAATTTGCCAGGGATTTAATAGTTGTCATTACTTCTTCCTCACTTACGGCACGATTCAGCGTTTCCAGCACTTCACTTGAAAGCTGTGGCAGTTCTACCCTAGTCAGGAGATCAATTGCTCCCTTGGCATTAAAGGGATCATTGGTATACAATGTTTGAAAAAATTCGCCCAGTGTTTCCATTATTTCCTTTGGTTGGGTACACAGCCTACCTGATTTATCCTTTAAAGGATGCAATGGTGACTGTTTGGCAAATGGACGAGTTAAATTGGCCAATAACCTCCCGGCCTTGTTACCATGGCGAAAAAACTTCACCTTTTGATAGTCCCCAAACTATTTTTCCTGTCTCTCCACGCAATAATCAAAGTTATGTTTAGCGGTTACCCATAATAATTTGTTAGCTTCTGTGGGGGTTTGCAGGAAGTTTGTGTATGCCTCTTGTACCTGAATGATGGCCTCTTCATATTTAATCCTCGCTTCCTTCTTCTTCCCTATCGTGTGAGACATTATACGACCCCTCAGTACAGCTTTGGCTGCATCCCCAAAAAGAGCCTGGTTAGTAGCATGTTCCGCATTATCCTGTGAGTATTCCCACCACCAGCCTCTAACTTTGTCTGTAAACTCTTTGTCACTAGACAAGTGTTGAGGCATTCTCCAAATATACTCCTGTCCCTTGGGGACGGTATCCATGATCTCCATAATCACTGGGGTATGGTCAGAGATTAGCAAGTCAGAAATCTCAACCCTTTTTGACTTTTGTCAGTAATCCTTGACCATGACCCCCCAAGCATTTGAGAAATGGGTGAAGTCGCGATCCACTGGGTGATGATAACGCCATACGTCAAGTAGTCCCGTATTCTGCAATAGAGGGAGTAAGGTCTGAGCACGACCCTGGTTGTTAAGAACCCCAGAAGCCCCTCGTCTCCTATCTTCCTATTCATTATGCACCCTATTAAAATCTCCTGCCACCATTATCATTTGTGAATCCTCCTTTAGGATATCTACCTCCAATCTCTTATAAAACTCAGTCTGAGATGTATTGGGGGCATAGATATTGTGGATGACCATCTGGCCTGCGGAAGAACCTAGACATATGCGCATCCACCTCCCTAAGTCGTCTGTCGATGTGGACTTGATAACATATTGTAAACGTTTATGCAATAGAACGATGACACCCGCCTTTTTACCCACAGTGGATGACCCTATCACTTGTCCCACCCACAATCTCTGCATCCTCCAATAATCTGCTTCTTCTAGATGGGTCTCCTGCAGAAATGCAATATCAATCTTAAGTTTTTTAAGATGGCGTAGTACCGCCATACGTTTTGAAGGGGATCTGAGGCCTTTAACGTTCCATGTGGCCACTCTCATAATGGTTTGATACTATAGATCTCTGAAGGAGAGTCAACCCAGAACAAGTAGCAACTGTATCTCACATAACATCACTTGGTCATCCAGGCCCCGACTGATCCCAGTTTAGTGTTCACCTCCCCCCTCCCAAACTGTAAACCCACAACATTAACATCATTTCTGCTAACTTCACTTTTTTCGCACATATTATCGTGTAGCTGTCGTTACTACAAGAAAACAGAACTAACTGTCCCAAAGACAATCACGTACATTCGCCTAGCCCTCCAGCCCTTACTACTTGACACAACAATTACTGGCATATCAGAACATTATTGAACCATAAGTCTTTTGCCATCTCACGTGTTCTTTCAAAGGTGCCTTGTGGAACCACATCAACTCTACGATCTCCGCTCCCCTCCAGAATTCACCACCTGCTCCTCCGACCCCATAGGCCTAGACGCCAAACGTCCTTGCTTCTGTCGGGATCCTCTTCCTCTCATCGATGTTGCAGATCTCTGGGAAGGTGGGGGAATCGTGTCCGAAAACAACGGATCCGACTCCAATGCCTCCATCGCCTCTCCCGGGGAGTGAAAGGTGTCAATCGTGCCATCTTGACGAAAAGTCTTAGCGTCGCTGGGTACAATAAGGCGAATTTGACTTTATTCTGAGCCAGTGAGGAACAAATCTGAGTGAACTCCCTCCTTCGTTTCGCTACTTCAGCAGAGTAGTCGCTGAATAGTAAAACTTTTTTTCCCCGAACCAGTAGGGGTTGCGTGTTCCGTCTGAATTTTGCCAATATGGCCTCTTTGGCAGCATAATTTAGGTATTTAACGATCACCGCTCTAGGACGTGTGTTGTCCGAGCGCCCTCCCGCCGACATCAGCGGTCCCAAGCGATGCGCCCTTTCCGCTATACATGTGCCTCTCAGCCCCAGTGCTTGCGGGATCTCCACTTCACAAATGTCTGCCAACTGGTTCGGGGGAATCTATTCTGGCAATCCGATTATTCTTAGGTTGCTCCTCCAGGAGCGATTCTCCAGATCATCGACCTTCTCCTTTAAGTACTGGTTGCTGCGTAGGAGATCGCTGATATTACTATGCGCTTTTTCCAGCTCCTCCTCGGCCAGCATCACCCTCTGTTGTACTTTGGCGATCTGGGAGGTATGCTGCGTCACTTCAGTCTGTAACTGCTGTAAGGCTGTCGACACCGTGCAGTTTATCCGTGAGAAAGCAGCTTTACAAAAGTCGCACATCTTTACGAAAAAGTCGCACGTTTTTATGAAAAAGTCGCATGTTCTATTAAAAAGTAAGCATGGTCCTCACTGGAGTGAAATTGCGACTTTTTAAATGGTCCCAATAGTAAATCTGTCTAGAGATTCATTTACATAAGAAAACACGCCCACTTTCAGAAAACTGGCGAGCATAGTGCAGAGCAGAAAAAATTCGCAAATTTGTGTGCAGTTTTAGCGTTTGGGACTTTTTGGGGGACTTTTTCACTCCATTATTTTGACCTGAGCTAATGATAAATCTGGCCCATACTCTTTATCCCATATCTAGACGATTTTTTTATTGTAGTGGAGACCAAGGAGGCTTGCAGCAGAGAAGTGCAAGAGGTGTTCCGGATACTAGAGAAGTTAGGTTGGATCCTGAACAAAGAAAAATCAAAACTGAATCCTCTTCAGCGTCAACAATTCCTAGGTCTAATTCTACAAACCGGATTCCCAAAAAGTTGGGACACTAAACAAATTGTGAATAAAAACTGAATGCAATGATGTGGAGATGGCAAATGTCAATATTTTATTTGTAATAGGACGTAGATGACAGATCAAACGTTTAATCCGAGTAAATGTATCATTTTAAAGGAAAAATACATTGATTCAAATTTTCACGGTGTCAACAAATCCCCAAAAAGTTGGGACAAGTAGTAATAAGAGGCTGGAAAAAGTAAATTTGAGCATAACAAAGAGCTGGAAGACCAATTAACACTAATTAGGTCAATTGGCAACATGATTGGGTAAAAAAAAGAGCTTCTCAGAGCGGCAGTGTCTCTCAGAAGCCAAGATGGGTAGAGGATCACCAATTCCCACAATGTTGCCCAGAAAGATAGTGGAGCAATATCAGAAAGGTGTTACCCAGCGAAAAATTGCAAAGACTTTGCATCTATAATCATCAACTGTGCATAACATCATCCGAAGATTCAGAGAATCTGGAACAATCTCTGTGTGTAAGGGTCAAGGCCGTAAAACCATACTGGATGCCCGTGATCTCCGGGCCCTTAAACGACACTGCACCACAAACAGGAATGCTACTGTAAAGGAAATCACAGAATGGGCTCAGGAATACTTCCAGAAACCATTGTCAGTGAACACAATCCACCGTGCCATCTGCCGTTGCCAGCTGAAACTCTACAGTGCAAAGAAGAAGCCATTTCTAAGCAAGATCCACAAGCTCAGGCGTTTTCACTGGGCCAGGGATCATTTAAAATGGAGTGTGGCAAAATGGAAGACTGTTCTCTGGTCAGATGAGTCACGATTCGAAGTTCTTTTTGGAAATCTGGGACGCCATGTCATCCGGACCAAAGAGGACAAGGACAACCCAAGTTGTTATCAATGCTCAGTTCAGAAGCCTGCATCTCTGATGGTATGGGGTTGCATGAGTGTGTGTGACATGGGCAGCTTGCATGTCTGGAAAGGCACCATCAATGCAGAAAAATATATTCAGGTTCTAGAACAACATATGCTCCCATCCAGACGTCATCTCTTTCAGGGAAGACCCTGCATTTTTCAACAAGATAATGCCAGACCACATTCTGCATCAATCACAACATCATGGCTGCGTAGGAGAAGGATCCGGGTACTGAAATGGCCAGTCTGCAGTCCAGATCTTTCACCTATAGAGAACATTTGGCGCATCATAAAGAGGAAGGTGCAACAAAAAAGGCCCAAGACGATTGAACAGTTAGAGGCCTGTATTAGACAAGAATGGGAGAGCATTCCTATTTCTAAACTTGAGAAACTGGTCTCCTCGGTCCCCAGACGTCTGTGAGTGTTGTAAGAAGAAGAGGAGATGCCACACAGTGGTGAAAATGGCCTTGTCCCAACTTTTTGGGGATTTGTTGACACCATGAAATTCTGATTCAACATATTTTTCTCTTAAAATGGTACATTTTCTCAGTTTAAACTTTTGTTCCGTGATTTATGTTCTATTCTGAATAAAATATTAGAAGTTGGCACCTCCACATCATTGCATTCAGTTTTTATTCACGATTTGTATAGTGTCCCAACTTTTTTGGAATCCGGTTTGTAGATTCCAGAAGGCAGATGTGTTTTTTACCAGAAGAAAAGATCTTAAACCTGAGAACGAAGATGGAGACATTGATCAGACGTCGGAAAATTTCATTGAGTTATGTCGATCCTGGGAAGCCTAACTTCATGTATCCCGGCGGTCAGGTTGGCCCAATTTCATTCAAGGGACCTTCAATGGGAGATATTGACAACTTGGCAGGGGGGAAAGCAACCCTTAGATTTAAAAATAGAGATCTCAGGCCAGACGTTGGTCAACCTGGAATGGTGGTTGAATGCAAACTATTTGATTTGGGGAACATCATGGATAATGAATGATTTACTATGCTTGACGACTGATGCAAGCCTGGGGCGCCCATATTCAAAATCTATCCTTTCAGGGATCATGAAGGAGTTGATGGCAGTGAAATTTGCAATTCTGGATGTTCTTCCGTTAATATTAGGCAGAAACTTGAGAATAATGTCTGACAACAGAACAGTGGTGTCATACATACAGGGAGGTACCAGATGTCAAAGTCTGATGTCAATGCTCAGCAACATTCTTCAGATAGACTTGCAGTTTTTTTCTGCTATCTCGGCAATCCACATAAAAGGGACAGAGAATGTACAGGCAGATTTTTTGAGCCGTCATTTAATTTGTCAGGGAGAATGGAGCCTGAATCCAAAAATATTGAGAGAGATAGCAGACAGTTGGTGCCTTCCGTGTGTAGACCTTTTCGCTACGAGTCAGAACAAAAAACGGAACAATTTTTTTCTCCCTGTCCCCGAAAGGGTTCCCCAGTGGTCTAGATGCCTTTCTCCATAGGTGGAATTTTCCACTACCTTATGCCTTACCTCCCTTCCCATTGATTCCCAGGGTTTTAAAAAAGATAACGGAGGGTCATTATAATAGCTCTATATTGGCCCAAGAGACCATGGTTCACTTAGTTAATGAAGTTGTCAGTGACGGATCCATGGGTTCTCCCAGTAACCCACGAACTTCTTTCTCAGGGGCCGATGTTTCACCCTCAGGTAGACAGTCTCCATCTGACTGCCTGGAACTTGAAATAAAGGTTTTTCTGATGAATTAATAAATACTCTCTTGAAAAGTAGGAAGAAAATTACAGTTTCCATCTATGCTAGAGTCTGGAGAAAATTTTTGTCACTTACCCATTGAGCAAATTCCAATTAAGATGTCTCTTAAATTGTGTCTCTTACCTCAGCTTGTAGAACTAGTGAGCTGCAGGCGATCTCTATTAATGCACATTACACTACCATTTTAGACTATAGGGTTGTTATCAGACCTGAACCCGCATTTGTTCGAAAAGTGGCCACTAAGTTTCATAGGTCTCAGGAGACTATCCTTCCATCTTTTTTTTGAGAATCCAACCTCGGAGGAAAAGGTTTTCCATTGTCTACATGTTAGGAAATGTTTACTTCATTACTTATCTAAGACTAACGATTGGAGGAAGTCCTCCTCGTTGTTTATTCTTTTTCAGGGACAGAATAAGGGTCAGAAAGTATCTAAAAAAACCTTGGCAAGATGGATTACTTC